>NC_064425.1:11497500-11797500 GCF_023375975.1 Astyanax mexicanus | reverse complement strand
TACTATAGTTAAAACTAAACCAAAAAACCTACATAAAAATGTATAATAATAAAATAGAAATACTTTAGTTTTTATGTAAGAGCTAAAAATCAGTGTAGAAAGGAGGATTTATTTACTAATACTGGTTCCGGTTGAGAGCGCGCACTGCGGGGTTGTTGCTGCCTCGCCGGCTCGTTCGCTTTATTTGTTTTTCTTTTCATTTTACTCAATTTCTTGGACTTTTGGCTGTTTTGCACACTGGAATAACCCGCTGGATTTCCCTGATCTAAGGGAGAGTTTAGACTGATCTTCCTTGGCTTTTCCTGGCTTTTCTTCTTTGACTACAGTCGCGGTGAGTGAATTTTATTCCTCGCTAAAGTCTATTAAATGTGATGTATTGAGCAGTTTTCTGGTTTAGTGCGATTGTCCTGGATAACCTGTTTTAGTGTTTTTTACTGTTTAATATATTGTGTACAATTGACATATAATACATACATACATTGTATTGGAAAATGTGACACTTGCTTGACTTTAAAACACATCATTTAGTTATTATGAACAAAGAAAAGGAAAAATATTTATAGACACACAAAAGGCTTCCAATCCATTTTTTTCGTCACATTTGTCGGATAAAATTCAATTTTTTTCCCTAAGATGATCACATATAATAATCTGCGTCTAAACTAAAAAGTTGCTATATTCGCGCTCTTCTGGATCCCATGAAATGTATTTAAGTTATGCCTTTTCCTCATTTTACTCTCATTAACTTAATCCTTCTGATTTTTTTGTTTCTTTCATTTCTTTGTTTTTTCTTTCTCTATATATGTAAACGTTCTTTAGGGTTTGGGAAAGGCGTTATATAAGTTGTTTTACTAAAAGGTAGTATAATAATTAGTGTAAGATTCTATGAGAAAATCTTAAATAAAGGTTCGTTTGCTTTTCCTTCAACATTAAAATATGTTAAGATTCAACTAAAAATCTAACATTAAAAATGAGTAAAGTAAAGAAAATTAGAGTTTTACGTAGTTGCTATTCTCGAAATGTATTTATTATTATTTTTTTTTTTCAGAAGAAAAGATCTGTAAAATCTCATGATAAATAGATATCCTAGTTTTTCACCTGTTGTGATTTGTGCTACTGAGACAGCTTTTCCAAATAAATTGAAAGAGTTGCAAGAGACAGCGCTTTAAATGTAGTTTATTTTGTACAGTATTACACAGTGCCATTAATGAATGTTAGGCCTACGACCGAAAAAAGAAAACACATCCTAACGTCGTAAGCTCAGACTTAACGGCCGCAATTTATTTCAATTAAGTACACCTTAGCGCCACGTTACCATAATAAAAGTCAGAAACTACGCAGTATTTATATTACTATATACAAAATAGTTTCATGTTCCAATATTTCAGCCTGACTGAAAAACAGAAAACAAAAACTTTCTCCCTTTTTTTCCTTTAAATAAATTAATGCTAATGGTTTTACTCTGCTTACACATTCACGCATTCATGGAGGGGTTACACATGAGGAAAGGAACTAAAAAAGGGAAAACAGGTAATTTACAGCCTCAGAAAGGTCATTAAAACTTTAGATTTTCCAAACGAAACAATTTACTGAAGATACGGTAAAACGTGGTAAAGTGGAAAGTAGCATTAGTTGGGATTTTCACAGCAGTTCAGTCCAATGAAATGAAATGTTAGTGATTCTAATGTCAAATGAAATTGATTGACCGCCTATTAGCATTATGCTAAACAGCAGCATGCTAATATCGTCTGTTTACAATTAACCACGATGCTAAAGTATTTTTGCTTTGCTGCTCCTTCAGTGCCAACCTTAACTTCCCTGCTTGCTGTGCTAATTGGATTCCAGTCTTTCTGTCTTTCTTTGTTTCTTTCTTTCCCAGGAAGGCTTTGTGTGAAAAAGGGAAGTTGTGCTTGCTGTTAACAATCGCCAATCCTTTCTGCAAACTGTCCTTTTAGAAATTCTGCACTTTTTGGCCTAAAACTGTGGGATGTATGTAGATAAACACTGATAGCTGAAAAGGGGATCTCGTTTTGGAAAGAAGGAGAAGTGGTAGTAAATATCATGAATTGATATTTATATATGAATTTCTATATTAATACAATTGTTCTTTAATTAAGTAGAAATGTGTAACTTTGTTTATTTTATGTTTTATCCCAGTCATTTTATAAATGAGTCTTGAGTGACAACAAGAAGCTGAGGCCATACTGTAAAGCTGCTTATAATCTTTTTTTTAATGAACTGCACCACACCGTTCCGCTGTTGAATTAACTGTTAAAGTGTTCAGGTCACTTGAGTACAGCTGACCTCCACTTAACTCTATTGTTGTTAGAACGAAAAACAGTACTTATTAATTGACCTCACAGTCAGTGCTATAGATGTTTATCCTAATCTAGAAGTGTTAATTCAGCGCTGTGGGTGTTCTTTCTAGTTGTGTTAACACTGTAGATGTAGTAGGAATGAGATCAAGACAATAATTGGTCATTCAATAGTCCTACATTGTTTTAGGTGTTAATTTAGTAATTTACATGTGAATTCATTAATGTAGATGTTGAAGAATATGAGATAATTCAGCTTTGTAGAAATTGAAAGGTAGCTCTCCGGTAGCAGCAGGGTTTAAAAGAACTGTTTGCAGATGCATTTTTTAAGACTAAATGTGTTAATTCAGTGCTTTAGATGTTCTTTACATAGTGCTTTGTTAGGCCAGCACTGTAGATGTTCAAGACTAGATGCAGTCATTCCATTCTGTAAGCGTTTGTTCAATTTAATTTAACACTCTAGATGTTTGTTTAAAGCTTGAGGTATTCATCAGTCAGTTCGAATGCAGGAGTTTACTCAACACTGTGGGTATTAGTTCTGCATTTAACTCTGAAAAAGTTACTGTCTCATTGTAGATGTTAAGAAATTAGTGGGACTTATGAGTGAGTTACTGGAAAAATATAATGTACAAAACTGTGTATTTTAGGTGTGCAGCCTTATGAGACACTAGTTATGCACCAATATGGGAATTTGAAATTCTTGGCTGATGCCAATATCCAATAGCCTATGTGACTTGAGAATTAAAAAAAAAGAAGTAAAATTAGACCAAAAAATCTGTATTTTCTTTAGCACTTTTCTGCAGATGCTGATGCAATTGTGTCTAATGGAGTAATAGAAGGGAAAGCAGGTCCAAGGATGTATGCAACGACTTTGGGAGATGGATGGATAGATGGAAGCTTTACAACTACGAAATGGGAACACACACACACACACATTCATACATACACAAACAGTCAGTGTAAGCGCCAGTCCAGTATGACAATAAATTAGAAGGGAGTCCAGCTCTAAGTGAAAATAAAGAGAGAGCAAGGCAGCAAGAAACAGTAAGAGGAACCACACGTTTAGAGAAGAGAAGCCAACGTCTAAAACAGGTTGGTCTTCAGAGCGCCTGGCTTTCTGTGGAAGGACGAGAGCACCCCTGCAAAGGGGCCGGCAGCCATACTGTCCGCAGGCTGCCACGTCTTCAGCAGCTCAGACCCCTGAGGGCCACTCGAGGTTAGGCCTCCTGTCCCGGGCCAGCTGGGAGACTTCAACCCCTGGTGGACGGACGGTGAGGTGGAAGTGCTGGCGAAGCCGGCCGAGGACACCGAAACCGGGCTGGGGCTGAGGCTTCCTGCCCCTGGACTGCCCATGTTGCCCGAGCTGGGCAGGGAGGCCGTGCTGTCCGGTGTTGGGCTACAGGTGGACTCTTTGGACTCGTCGTCTTCTGAAGAAGAGCGAGCTTCACCTGTCTTCTTGGTGTTCCCACCACTGCCAGAGTTTCCACCTTTGGAGTTGGCGGCACGCTCCTGCTTACGGAACTTGGCACGCCTGTTCTGGAACCACACCTGTGTAGGGTGGAGGTGACACCACCTGTTAGTTAGTTTAAGCTTTAGGTTTTACAAATCAGATTTAGAACAGTGTAGGTGGGGCAGATTTAAACCATCTTCTAGCAAGACTTATCTGTCAACAATGACAGAACAATGACTGCTCTGGAGTAACCAATAGGGTTTGTTAAAAAGACTAAATATACTAAATGCTCTTAGTCCAGGAACTGAACTAAATGTTAATGATGAAAAAGAACATTTCTATCACATATACCTGGGAAGTAAAATCATTATCATCATGTTGTAGATATATTTGCACAAATGTGAAAATATGCAGTATAAATTTGATATAGTTATGCTTTTAATACCCAGAAATTGTTCACAGGTTACATTTTTACAATTTAAAATTTACTTTTCTCTTCTCCTGTAGCCAGCTGCCAGCTCCTGGTCCACAGAATATCTCTACATTTTGAAACCAGTTGCTGACCTAAAGCCAATCCAGCAGTAAATC
Source organism: Astyanax mexicanus (assembly GCF_023375975.1). Taxonomy (NCBI): domain Eukaryota; kingdom Metazoa; phylum Chordata; class Actinopteri; order Characiformes; family Acestrorhamphidae; genus Astyanax; species Astyanax mexicanus. The sequence continues at coordinate 11,793,147 of NC_064425.1, read as the reverse complement.
ACATCTGTACTTTAAAAAAACTGAATTGTTTCCCATAAAAGAACAGTTTAACTGACAGCCCTGTTTTTTTCTGAACTGTTGTATCATTGTCTGTTTGCTGGCTTACTCTACATAGGTTTGTTGGATTTTTTTGTCAATCTTGTCTTCCTTTACTACATTTCTAGCGTGTCCTTAATATACTCTTGCCTCCAACCGTTTCTCTGCGTAAAAGTGGCATGTAATTTTTTATATAAAATAGCACGTTTCATAATACTTTAATATTAAAGAATAATGTGTATTATTATTATTATTATTATTATTATTATTATTATTATTAGTAGTAGTAGTAGTAGTAGTATTGTTATTATTATTATTTATTGAATTAATTAATTATACCAGATAATGTAATCAATTTATCATCATATAATCAAAAGCACAATTGCTGATTATTTTATAGACAGAAAAAAAAATCAAATCATGTTTCGATGCATGAACCAGCATAAAATTATTTTAACCATGTATTATTCATTGACATAAATTTACGTTGACTGTGTAAAATATATAAAAATATATTTTAATTTTCGTTAAAAACTCACCTGCACTCGCGCCTCTGTCAGATCAATCTTTAGCGCGAGCTCCTCGCGGGTGTAGATATCCGGATAGTGGGTTTCAGCGAATACGCGCTCGAGCTCCTTCAGCTGCGAGCTGGTGAATGTGGTCCGGATCCGCCGCTGCTTCCGTTTCTCATTGAGTCCGGAGGGATCCGAAAAGAACTTGTAGGGCACTGAGGGAACAAGAAAAGAGGGAGTGAGGAGGGTAATTTAACTAATAAAACTAATCTGGTTTAAAAGTAGACTAATTTTAATTAATATTACTACTAATTATACAAATCATTACAAATTGTACTGTGGAAAAACATTATCTATTATTTATTTTACTTTGTAAATATCTGAGTGATTAAAAACCAAAAATGTATAGTTCGTAAAATACATATTCTGTAATTCTGTAATAACAAAAAAATAACCGCATTAATTTTGTCATTGCAAACCATTCAATCTAGGATAGATCAATGTACTATTGTTTTGATTATAAGTAGTTATTAATTAAAATATGGTAGCCGTTAATTACGATTTAGTCTAATACATTTAATTATGTAAAAAAACATTAAAAATTGTTGCTCTTTTAATTGTGTGTACATTCCATGATGAAAGGACCGATAGATATTCTCCAAAAAATACATGTTTTTTATTTCCACTTAAGATTAAGAATGTTTGTTTCCAGCTGCTGAAAAATGTGAAAAACCGCTCCAATAATATGATTTTAACATGATTTTGTCCAGGGTGAAAGTTGATAAAGGGTAAATGTGTATAAAAGTAAAATGTAACGTACATTTGGCAATGGATTTTTTTTTACACAGGCGGAGTGCAATTATAAACGCTTGTTGTGCTAATTAAAAAGCAATGTGAAATTAAACTAATTTCTTCTGTATTTTTTATGTGAAAATGTAAACTAGTATGTGAGCCTGTGATGCTGAAAATGAACGAAATAAAACGTGTTTAGTCTGTACAATTTAAATATACGATCTTCAAAAAGGTTCATTTTATATTAATATTTATATTAGTTTTCAGTTACATCATAATCTCAAAAAATCTTTTAAACAAATATAATATATTATAGTTTCATATAATATAATATAATATAATATAATATAATATAATATAATATAATATAATATAATTAAAATAACCATATTCTGTTAATAACAAAGAACTGTTACCGCGGTTCTGTCTTTTATACGGAAATATCGTGAAGCGCCTTACCTGCGCTGTAGGGCGCGGGCTGGTGCTCCCTCAGCGCCCCGAGCGCGCAGCTGGCCGTGCCGAGGGTCGCGCAGCCCGGGGCGGCACCGAAGCTGCTCCGGATCGGGTTGTACTGGAAGGTGTTGGCCTGACTGCACGAGCTAAAGTCCGCGTAGGCCGAGGCCTCCATGGCGGCCATGCACGAGTCGTAGGTGTTCAGGTACGGGTAATCCATGATCGCTGCGTCTGCGCGCGGATGTTGCTTCTCGAGACTCCGCGCGACTCTTATGTGGCTCGCGCCTCTGTGCCGGGACCTTGTTGCGCGCGCGCTCTATCTCCTGCGTGGGGTCTCCTCCTGCACCTCCTCCTGCTGGTTGCGCGCGGCACATCCACACAAACAGTCACCGGCTCTTGGTCCCGTGCGCTGCACCCGTCCGTCCGTCACTCAGGTCTGCGCGCCTGCGAGCTCGAGATCCGCTGTGCTGTGCTCGCGCCGCGCGCTTATAATAAACTCGGCTGCGCGCGCGAGACAATGGCGAGGCGGCGGTCTCTTTGCATGACAATGTCAGTGAGCGCTCGCGCGCAGGTGGGGAGGGGTGGGTTGCGTAGGTGGGGGCGACTGGAGGGAGGAGAGTTAAAGACTCTAAACTCTCTCTCTCTCTCTCTTTTGTTTTCTTCTCTCTCTCCCTAGCTTTATTTTCTATTTATGTTTTGTTTAATTGCATTGTAATTGACAATTTTGCACTGTTTAATTTAGTATTCATTAGGGATAAGCCATAAGGCCCTAAAATAATATCACGATATTTCAGAGTATTTTTGCATAACGATAGGACATTCTTTGCGAAATGAAAAAAAAACCGCTGAATTAAAAATTATTATTTTAATAATACACTATGGCACATTTCCTATATTAGATTGTAACAGAAATCAATGATATATGGAGGACTGAAGTAGAATGAATACCACTGGACAGATATAATCGGTGTCTAGTAGATATTATTAAATGGTAAAAGAACGGTGTGAATTTTCCTTTAGCTAAAAACAGCTACCTTTTGGCCAACATGGTCATAAAATAATATGACGATATTTCTCGGTATTTTTTTAGATAAGATATTAAAATATTTTGGTGATATTGTTGCTTACAATATGATATGGCACACACATTTGTTTCGTTGTAATTAATTAGTTAATTAATTCAGTGTTTTACCCTATATCTGTTAGACTGGTCCGATTATTTTTTATGTTAATGTTCTCCCACCAGCGCTCTATTAAGTTTAGTGAACGAATAAGTCTTTATTTTATTTTAATTGTAACTATTTTTGTCCTTTTTGGTTATTTCTTAAAAGCTCTACGATGTTCTCATTTTAAATGTATTTATTTTATTTCATGGCTTGTCTATTATAAGCCCATGTTATTTACTTACTCGCGTAATTGTTTAGTAATAATGTCGTGACGTGTAAATCATATGTTTACTCGCTGCCCCTTTCTCTCTTTTAGCCCTCCTGACTCCGTGTCTCCCCCCGGTGTCAGGTGTATGTACCTGAGATATAAAAAAAATCTACACTGTTTGTCTGTATTTTGGATATTGGTGTTGGAAACCTTGAATGAATGCATTTATCTTCTACGGATTTATTCAAGTTAATTTATATACCGATTTTCACCACAAATGTTGCCACTAAAAAACTTTGCAGAGATCCAGCCATATCCCAACACTCATTACGTTGCACCCATCGCTGACACAGATGTGCAAATGCATACACATACCTTGTATAGTTCATGTAGAGAGATTTGGAGTATTGGACTGTGCTCTCTGGAACGATGGAGTTCCACCCAATACGTTTGGCGTAAGTTGGGAAGATGGTGATTGGTTTGGGTGGTGACCAGCCAACATTTTTACTCCACAAATGTCCAATTCAAAGAATGCAATCAAATTCCCACAGCAAGGAGGGCAAAGTCTAGTTAAGTTTATTTGCCTTTTACACGCAAATGCTGTGTTGTGTTGTGTTCTAGTTTTCGCGATTTAAAGAAAAATGTGTAAGAAAAATCTGTAATTAGAAATCAGACCTCAGTGAACTCGCGTGAGTCAGAGCTCAGTCTGCCGTTCTGCTCGAGCTCTATTAGATTAGTGCAGAGAGCATGCAGACATCTGTTCTGTGCCAAAAAAAACAGAAACGGATTTACTTTAAATATTTATTGGTTTCAGCTAAAAGTCACACTATTTGTGTATTTAATTTATAAGTTGTGTGGTTTACAAATATAAAACACAATAAAACATCTGGACAAATTTGTCAGATTTCTACATTTCTCTGAATTGAAGTGAATTTTACATTTGCGTTTCAGATTTTCGCGTTTACTCTATTTGTTTTTTGCGATCTTCCTGGATTCGAGCTCAAGCCGTTTTCTCTTAAACCGGATTATTTATCCTTATTTCTCCCTTGTCTGATTTTATGACGATAAGATATGGGATATGATGCTGTATGACGGTATTGTGATGTTTTATGATCGTGTCATGATGGGCTAAGACGGTGTAATGATTGTATATGATTGATTGTATTCTTGGTTTTGGTGGTGTTATGATGGTGTTAGAACGCTCTATGATGGTGCTGAGAGGCTATTTTTGCTGTGTTATGATAGACTATGATTCTGTATAATGGTATTTGATGGTATTGTAATGTAATATGATGGTGTTCTGAAGACTATGATGCTATATTTTAGTCTTTAATGTTATTATGATGCTGTATGATGGCGTTATGAATGACTATGATGCTGTATTGTGTGTGTGGGTGGCGATGATGTTATAATAGGCGAGGTTACTGGTATTTGTGATATTATGATGGGCTATAGTTCTATAGTATATAAGTATCTTTGATGGTGATGTTATAATGAGATATGATACTGGATGGTGGAAAAATGAAGGGTTGTGATTTGTATGCTGTTCTTTATAATGAATGGGGTATGATATTTGATGGTGTTGTGACGTTGCAGTGTTGTATAGTAATGTTTGCTTTGAATATGGTGTTGAGATGGGCTGTAATTCTGGATGATGGTTTTGATAGTTTTGATGATAAAAGCCTCTTGACTTGATGGTTGGTTTGATGTTTATGGTATTTGATCGTGTAATGGAAGGACATGATTCAGTATGATAATCGGTGATGGTACTGCTGACATAGGTGTATGATGCCCCTTATGTTTAGTTTTTAGTGCCCAGATGATTGTGTATTTCTACTCTCTCTAGCTGCCCCCCCTCTTCCAATTTACCCCGGTTGTCCCGGAGCGGTCTCGCGCTGCCCTGTCACGGTGCATTTGGGTAAATTTGAGCCGGATGGTGGCGAGCCTCCTCCCCTTCACTCCCCATCCATCAGCCGCTAAATTATACCCATCAACCAGCGCGTTTTATCCCCACCAGCAGACAGATTACATCCGCGAGACTGGGAGGGGAAGGAGCATGACGACGGCGCGACGATGATGATGAAGGCACGGATAATAGCAACAAGTGGCCATCGAGACGCCTTTTAAACGAGCTTTCAGCATCTGCTCCATTACATTACAGCTGTGTAACATCTCTATTCTCCCTTACAGTGCACTGCAAAACTCACCTGGAGAAACTGAACCAGAGGAGAAACGTAGTGTGTAAATTTCTCCATTTCCATTTTTAAACTATCACATGAGTTGTTCTAAACGAACTTTTTTTTATCTGTGGAGCATATCGGTTACATCCAATAGTATTGGAAAATAGGACGTCAATTAGATGAATAAACAAACAAACAAAAATCTTAAAATAAACAATGAAAGGGCTTTGCGTGATGCCACAGTAGAGTTGCTTTTGTAATTTTAATTATAATAACAGTGATTCTTCGAGCGATGCTATACAAAAACAACTACTTTTGGTTCCATAAGGAACCCTGTTTGTAACAGAGGGAGATTGATCTGCTATGGAACCCCCCAAAGGCCATTGGAAATAAATAAATTCAATAATGCATAAATAAACAAGGTGCCAAAAATGATGACCATGTTTGTAAGAGATGCATGTGTGAAAAATATTTATCAAGTTAAAAAAAAAATCAGTCAAAAACAAAAGTGGTTCTTCTTTTATGGCATCCCTATAAGAGACCTTGATATTACTTTCATTTTATTCATATTTTATGACATTTTAGAGCGTTTAGCAATAATAAAACATTCCCTAAATCCAGTAAAAATATAATAATAATAATAATAATAATAATAATAATAATAATAATAATAATAAGAAGAAGAAGAAGAAAAATAAAAAGAAGAGAAACGTACGAATGAAATAATAATTTATCATTACATGAATAACTAAACGTCTGAATACATAAATGTATAAGAGGAATATATGAATAAAAAAACACGTAATCTACACCTTGTCTAAGAAGGATACTGCGCTGTTTAAAACAAGACTAAATGTTTGTGAAACATTTTACATCCTTTTTAATATTTAATACAACAATAACAACAACAGTTCACAGTAGTTGGCTGCCTGCGTTAGCACTATTTTTTGTTTTATCATTGTCTACTTTTCATTGGCTGTGCTCACAGCAGTCCTATTGGCTAATGAAAACGACCAATGATTATTGATTATTTATAGCGCCATATATGGGCTATTTATATCATCCATATTTCCCAGTATCTCCCTCCATCTATCCATCACTCTGGCACCAGCCTTTCTCTCCTCTCATCAATCTTATACCCACCCACCTACCCTCCCCTACCCCTCCTCCTCCGCCCAGCCCTACCTCTCAGCTTCATTACTCCAATCTGCATGCACGAGCCTGAGCGGGACCCCCTCGCGACCCATCGGATGCCATTAATGTCAGACGGAACGGAGAAGCCAAACTAAAACGAAGCGCAATTGGATTAGGGACCCCCATCCTCCTCCTCCTCCCTCTTAGTTTTGGTCGGAAAATGCCCTTTTTGTGATGGCAAAGCAGAAATGGAGAAATATGGGCATGTTTTAAGGACTATGAGAAATTAATTGAGCCCCTTTAGACTGGAAAAAAGAATATGTTGGCCTTCTGCTCCATGGAAAAGGTATTTTATTAAAAACAGGCTGCAATCGATCACACAGTGCGCGCCAGTCGCTACGCAGTACAAACCATTTGTTGTTTTAGCTTAATAAAGTCTTAGAAATTTTGGCCCATTTGAAATTCCAATGGAAAGCGAACTATATCTGAACAATGGCGGGATTATTATAAGCGTTATTAAAATGATCAGAACCACCGGTTTCATAATAATGAAAATAATTTTTAATGATGTGATGTACTGAGGGGATTTAAATTAACCTTGAACCTGATGACCTGTATGTATAATTACATACCGAGGTATAAGGCATCGTCCGCAGTATCGATTAATCGCACCGTCCATCATTCTAGCACTATATAAACAGCGTTTTCTTACAGTAACCCGCCACTACACTTCTGTCAGTCACAGTGAATTACGGCCAGGCCCCGCCCCTTATTTGCCCAAGCTCCCTGGCAATAAGCTCGCCTTCATGTTTAATGGGCAATGAATTTTAAAGGTGCGGGGAAAGCCCCCCCGGGAGAGTTTAGACCCGGATTAGCGCCCATTTTAAAGACAAACAGAGGGACTTTGCACAGATTTAAAAGGCTGATGAGAGAGGGAGAGAGAGAGACAGAGAGAAGGAGCGGGAGAGATATATAGAGCGAGATACTTTGAAGGGTTTAAATCGCTTCCAAAAGTGAAACAGTTTGATCTCCTGCAAACTCACTTCTGACACAACACCCCCCCCCCCCTACACCCCTCTGTTCGGAGGTTAGGAGTGTGTAGTGTATGCAGTGTGTGTAGTGTGGTGTGTTTTGAGGTCGTGGGTAATTAATTTGTGAGATTCTGTGATTTAAAAAGTATATTCCTGCGCATTTTGGTATATTTATAAATAATAAATGTGAAAACGTGCTTAACCTTGTTATATTATTTATATGGAATTGTTTTCATATGAAACAGTTGTAAGGCATTGTAATGTTAGACTTCATGTTAAAGATAAAATAAATGGAAATATTTTAATATATTTAATTTTGTGAAACTACTTGGAATTGTTTTTTTTTTTTTTACATTAATTCCATAGAAGATGAAAAAAAAAGATTTTTCCTCCACCCGTTAATTTGACGTCTCGCATATGTATCTATCAGCATTTATTCTGTTTCATATGTGAAACGCACTAATCAAATTTCGAGGCGGATAACTGATGATAAACAAATTGCCACAAAAGGCTATTATAATATATATGGTTCCAAAACTCAGTATTATTATTAATAAATTATATTTAATTTTACAATTATTAATAAGGTCAATTATTATTAAGGCCAAACGTTGAATATGCAGGTGCTTCTATATCTTTAAAATGTCTTGTTAACTAAAAATCGCAAACTAAACATTTTTATCCCAGACATTTTGGTGCATTTCCAGTTATTATGAAATTTGGACACTATGTAAATAAAGCAAACTACAAGAAAACGGTGTCAAATATGGTAAACAAATTGACATGATTTTATACGTTCTAAACACATTTCTAAATAATATTTACTGTTATTTACAGTGACTGTCTTTTCTGAAATAAAGCTAAATACTTTAATAATTGTTAAATTGAAATCGACATGTGTGGTTCTATGTCTATCCTGCATTTCAGGCTTGCAACATATTTCAAAAAAGTGCACGGTAAAGCTTTTGGCACTTTGTGATGTTACAATTTCTACTTTACTTTTTTTTATTCTGTATCGATGATACCAAGTTGTTTGCGGGGTGCTTCATTCTTTTAGGAAATGTATCTTAGGTTTTGCAAAATCATGGGGCCGTCTTTGATTAATTTATTAACTCTTCTCATATATATATATATATATATATATATATATATATATATATATATATATATATATATGAATATATGTTTATATATATATATATATATATATATATATATATATATATATATATATATATATTGTCATAATTATCCAGTATTTCAGCAAAACACTGACTGCGCTATGTATAAAAACGTATAAAACCGTGTCTATGTATATGTAGTAAAATATATAAGGGTTTACAAAACCATTGCATAGCACCGTGTATACATACATACATACTGTATATTCCAGTTATTCCAGATAAAATATATTTTTAAGACCACACCTCCCCACCCCACCAGCGCACTCTCTCTCGCGCGCGCCACCCGGCCCCTCGCGCTAATCAGATGAGTCTGTGGCCCCGCGCCCCGGAGCCCCGCCCAGCTGCGGTTGTGGAGAGTTAATGAAATTAAACCCCTCCCCCCCGCTAAACTAATTACAGCAGCAATCTGCCACGCGAGCTGCTCCCGAGCCAGGGCTGAATTAGCCACAATGCATTCTTCTTTTTTTATTCTCTCAGAAAAGAGGAAAGACGACACGGGACGGATGGTCAGGTTTGTTTTTTGGGGGAGGAATCTTTTATTTTCCACTCTGTTCTGGTTTTAGAGAAAAGACTGCGCTGGGAGGCTCACGAGAGCATCAGATGTCCAACATTCAGTGGCCAGAAGACACGAGGTCATTATTAAATTAAATAATGACGTGTTTAAGATGTAAACAGAGTCATTCAGACTGAGCCAGGACTATGGTGGCGCTGTGATGGTGAATGGAATCAGACGTCTGGACATATATAGATCAGCCATAATATTAAAACCACTGATTGAATCGCTGAAGTGAATTACATCGATGATCTACTTTCTATAGCTAGTGTTGGGCCTGACATTTACATTTAACTTACATTAAATGTAATGTTACATTTAAAGCCCTATCCGGATGGGATTAGTTTTTCAGGGGGTCCTAGGGTAGTTTTCTCTTTTATAGGGGTCCTCTGTGATTTTATTCCCGTCTGAAACAACCATGGGCATGTTTTTTTTTTTTTGAGAAAACGTCCTTTGAGAAAATTACAGGCTGAATTACCTACTGTTTTTGCTGAACTCCGTGGTCCTCCAATAGTTTTAGGCCAGTCTGGACACACATCTCTGATTTTAGTCACCTCGCGTTTATTAAAATAGCTATTTGTACTGTAATTACACTTTGGGCGCGCATTTCCATGGAGATTTAGGTAAACACAACAGTGAGTGGAAATGGAGGAGCTACTGAACTTGATGTCATGTGACCGAGAAAGCCAAAAAACTCACTTGTCCTCCTGATTGTTCAATTGCAGTCTGGATGCAAGAGTTTTATCTTGAAGTGTGAAATATTTTTCACAGACGTCCCCCTGTGAAACTAATCCCATCTGGATAGGGCTTAAGACATTTTATCCAGAGCAACTTACAAGGTTATTCTACTACAAAGGAACGGCCAATGTAGTGTTGGGAGTCTTGCCCAAGGAGTGTTTTTGGTGTAGCACAGCAATCAGTCATCCAGCCGGGGAATTGAACCGCAGTCTCCCACACGATGTGGTGGTTAGCTTAGTGGCAGGTAATGGTGTTATCCACAGCCCACACCAACGTCATTATAAAAAAAATTTTGTGGATGATATATCGTCCCATAAATTATTGAAATAAACAGTATTGTTGTCAAGACCAGATCAGATTAGATGCCACTGATCCCACTGATGCCACCAAAGCATTCATATTTCTTATAAAAGAACAACATTTTAGTTAAAGGAGATCTGGTGTGAAATAGATAAAATAAAGCATTCCAGCCTGCTAGAGTTATTAAAGTGACGGTCTGTAAGTTTTTGGTGAGAATGTGTAATTACATGACTGTGCTTTAAAGTACTTGTATTTGGTGCAGTCTATTTTCAGAGTGGATGAATCTGGTGATTTAGTGAGGACTATTGTACTGTCTTGTATCTCTCCAGCTCTTTTCAGTTTTAATTTTGTGTTTTTTTGGTTCAACACTGCATGGATGAGCAGATAAAGACTGAGTTGCTGTTCTATCTCTATGTAGGCAGTAGCTCTTGTATCAGCATCATTAGCAGCAGCACGGTTGCTCAGGTAGCTTATATAGGCAGAAAAAAGGATGTATTTATAATACAGTTGTTTTAAGTGTAACCGAGAGAAAGGGAGGCAAGATACAAAGTTATAGATAGATGGATGGATAGATTGATTATTTCCTTTTTTAACTTGATGAATTTTATCTTTTCAGGGTTGATAAAGAAGGTATAGAACTTGTTTTCTTCTTATTACCCTCCTACAGATAAATATCCATGACCTAGATCTTTTCATGAACCCTTGCTGCTCATCTGCAGTAGTTCAGTCCTCCATCAGTCACAACATAAAAAATAATATTGCAGAATTCATGCAATGCTGTTGTTATTTATCAGGCAAAAATGTTTATCATAAGGAAAGAGTGTGTGTGTGTGTGTGTGTGTGTGTGTGACGGAGAGAGAGAGCTCTAGTCTTTTCAAACCTCCATGGAAATGAAAGTCTTTCTCAGTCTGAGAGTGTAAATGGATTTCCCTCACTCTTAAGAGGCTGAATGATATTCTGGCAGTAACACTTATCTGCCTTCAGCGCCGTCTCTTTCTCAAATTCACTCCAGCATGTCATCCAATATTCCTCCCGCTGTCTGTCTCTGCTCTCTCCACTCAGAGATCGCCTCTATAGCGTCTCCCACTCTCGATCTGTCACTAACTTCACTCTCCTGCACTAACTGATAGTCCAATACTCCTCTAATAACAAGCTGCTTCATGGGTATTAGATTGGCTATCAGCACAGTGAAGGAAACAGCAAGACATTAGACCTGATGTCCCATTTGTATAATTCACTCATTGACAAAAAAACACACCCTGGATTGTTGCAGAACTCGGCATGCAGTTATTTCTAAAGCCCTATCTGGACAGGATTAGTTTCTAAGTGGTAAAATGTGTACTGAAATAGAAAAAACAGTTGGACCAGTGATTTTTTAGGCTTTCTCCGTCTTGACATCAAGTTCAGTAGCTCCTCCATTTCCACTCGCTGTTGTGTTTACATGGATCTCTGTGATGCCCTTTTGGAGTAATTTCTCTCTTTTTGTGAATAAAAGCTCTTACTGTGATCCAGTATTGTTCCAAAGCCTTAGAAATTACTCGACTGATAAAGTCAATGTTTTCAATTTTTTTTTTGTTTACATTTCTTCAGATCAGGGCATAGTGTGTTGCTTTTTGAGATCTATTATCCTGCTTCTTGTTGTCAGACTGGTTCTATTGAAGTGATTTTATTGATTTTGAATGTCTGACGGTAATCAGGCCTGGTTGTGGATAGTATTAAAATTAAACTCCGCTTTCAAAAAATATATAGAGTTAATCACAATGAATTAATGGGTTGGCAATTAAGTATTTTTACATATGGCCAGTTTGGTTTAGATAGCTTTTTTCCCTTAATAAATTAAATAATAATTTAAAAACTGTCTTTCACTATGCACAAGGCTGCTGTTGCAAACATGGAGGGCTTTAAAGCTCTGAGTCTTGCAGAGTTAGCAGTGCAAACATATTTTCTGGAGGGATAGACTGATCTTAGTTCGGTGAATTCTAAACAAATGTTAATTATTGGACTCCCAACAGTAAAGTTTGGTTGAGGTGGGATCTTTGTTAAAATCAAATTTTGGGTAGTGTACTTCTTGGTGAGAGATTGTTGACTGCTAGACATGCCTGTATGATGCACTTAAATATGTTTTACCCAGTTGACCGACTTTGGGAGGAAATGCATCGCTCTGACAGCATCTGCAGTAGTGTAAAGCATGCTGATGATGGACTCTCTAGCAGTGCAAAAATTTTCTCTGGAGGGATAGACTATTCTGGAGTTTGGTGGATTCCAAAGTAATGTTAATTATTAGATGAATAAAAGTAAAGTTTGGTTGAGGTGGGATTATGGTCTGAGGCAATAGTTCTTTAGGGTTCTCAGAGTCTGCTTTTGGGTAGTGTATCTCTTGGTGAGAGACTGTTGACTGATGGTCATGTGTTTATGATGCATTCTGCCCAGCTGACAAGACTTCATTGGACAGAGAGAAGCAGGATTGCTGGTGTGATGATCTGAGGAGTCATCATTACATTCCAAAAAAAAAAATGGTGCGTTACTTCTTTTGTCGATACATTATACGCCCCAAATGATTGTACACACCCCTTCTACTGAATGCATTCGACTACTTTACGTTTCACCAATTGATGCACATGCCAGGCTTGTGTTGTTTCTGTAGAAAAGTGTTGCCAATGATTGATTGCCGGTTGGACTCTCTGGATGGATCAGATTAACGTGAACCTGTGGGCACTGTGCAGAGTGCCAGGTATAGACTAAAGGGGTATAGAGCCCCCAGCATTGAGCTGTGGATCAGTGGTAGAACTGTGTTCTCTGGAATGATGTCAGTGCTTCAGCACCTTTTGGATGAGTTGTGGACTTGGGGATGAGATAAAGTGGTGATCACCCAATTCCCTGACTTCACGAACACTCTTTATGCTGAATGCAATCAAATCCTCACAGCAGTGCACTGCAAAAATGGAAAAAGGAGATTGTTTCACACTGTACATCACCTCTACACTATGCCGGGCATTAGTATTATTATTGGACATTTAAACATGAACACTTTAGCACCAACAAACTCAGCAGCAGATGGACATTAATACACTTTTTCCATATTCATTTACTGTGCACTGCCACTTCATTTATGCCCTGTAAGTTTGGACATGTATTAATCTATAATACTTTATTCTGTAATGAACATTGCTACTGTATTGTTATTTATACTATTTTATTGTTCTTTACTGTGATTAGGTTGTTGCAATACGTACTTTTTCCCTCTGGGATTAATTAAGTGATCAATCTATCTATACCTCTCTATCTATCTAGCAGAAAATCTTTTCTTTCAGACAGTAGAGACAGCTACTCCAACAAAAGTGAGTGGTAAAACGTTTTGTGTTTATCTGGTTTTAGTCAATATGCAGAAATTGAATATATACGTACACACGCACAGATGTAGGAGGAGGCTAGCTGTGTGTGTGTGTGTGTGTGTGTGTGTGTGTGTCTGGGGGGTCCAGGCTGTCAGTCGAATGCCGGGGGGTCCCGCATGCCGCCTCTGGTTTTGCCATGCTAATTCCCTCCCCGCTGGAGGAGGCGGATGCTCTACATGTGTAAGGAGGGATGCTGTGAAACAGAGGAATGTCCCTCCATGCTTTGTTCCCATCCCATGACACATTCTTCTGTTTCTCTCCACATTTAAACCACACACACAGCCTCACACACACGTTTCACATTCCCTGACAAATTTCCGAAACACGTCTCTTTTAAGTCTGCAGACAGCAACCTGCCGAGGACGACGCATTCCAGCCCAAACGCAGCTGTAATTAAATACCACAGAAAACAAAACATACCAGAACAAGACAGACCTGATGGTCTCATTCATTAATTGATTGATGGCTTTAAATCTATGGCTTTTAAATTCCAAAAATAGAAATAAAATATATAAAATATATGAAAAAAATAAAAACATTTAATTTACGGTTTCTTACATTTAGTTTGACTTGTATTTGATTGCAGACCAATGAACTCAATATTATAGTTCTGTCTGTAGTTTTATCTGCTCAACTTGTCTGCTCATTTTATTTATTAATACTACAGGTGGGTGACATGGCCCTAAAGTAGCATCACAATATTTCAGGGTATTTTATCGATAATGATGGTCTTGGCGATATGACCAATTTAAAGAATGCATTACTCCAATACAATGAATATTACATTTTATTTGGCAAACTTCTTGCATACGATATGATATGGCACACCCCTAATTTTCAGAGAGCAGGTGGTTTTGCATTGACTTGTTGAAAAATGCATTAGTGTCGCTGGATTAAAAAGTGGTCCTGAGTAGGAAAGGGCCAAATATTGATATTGTGATATTTCGCATCGTTTTAGCTTGTGATGCATTATTGATATGTGGCGACAAATATGGATATTTATTTTAATTACAGTGCTGTTGTTTTTGCTTTTGATCATACTTTACATTTTTTCAGATTAACAAAAACACATTTTAATATCAGACAAAGAGACCCTAAATAAATATAAAAAAGCAGTTTTTACGTGATTATTTCATTTATTAAAGGAAAAAAATCTATCCTACATCCTGTGTGAAAGAGTATTTCCTTCTAAATCTAATAACATGGTTGTGCTACACTTGGCGGCAACAAGCACAGTCAAGTTTGTGAATTTTGGCAATTAGTCTTTCACATCTCTGAGGATGAATTACGTTTTTACGTTTTAGATTTTTTTTGCCTTAATAAATGATATATTCGTTTAAAAACTGATTTTTGTATGTATTCAGGATATATTTGTTTTAAAAATAATGAAAAAGTATGACAAAAAAACAAAAACAAATGCTTTATCAGTACACAGTCCAGAATGACTTGGTATATAATTTCCACTCAGAGTTAAAAAGGGATGTCTCATTTAGATATAAATATATATAATTATGCCTGCAAACAGATTAATAAGCTAGTACGATTCGCATCAACATGATGTTCACAGATTGGATCAATACAGAACAAATCTACGGCAGGTTAAACAGAGTATTGAATTTCCATTATCCTCCATTAGATTTCCATTTGCTTCATTACATTTTATTTATTCGTCAACACACATGAGAATTCTCCAGTGTACATATAACTACATGTGTAAACAGTGTATTAGCACTTACATTCTGCCATGTGAGAGTTCAGAATTTAGCATGTTTTACAATAAACATCTTCAAGTAAACAATCACAGCACTGACAAACAAACTGTGACTTCTTAAACGCTGTAATCTTCAATAAATATAAATATCTGTAATATTTTAGTAACAATTGGAAGTATTGCTACATAACACTGACATTGGCATGCTATACATTTCTTATTGTAAATGTTGTTTGATGTTTATGTCAATGTTATGTAGAATTCCAGTCATTTGTTACTGATTTTTCTATACTGTACTCTTTATTTCTCTATACATATGGCCCTACAGCACTATTGCTGTATTTCTATGGCACTTATCTTGACAGTCCTTAGCTGCCGTTTCATTCCAATGGCTCTAAATAATTGTAAATAAGTGACACGTATTTGTGATAAATTAGCTGAAATACTAGTGCATCTCAAAAAAATGGAATAGCATTGAAAAGTTACTTTATTTCAGTAATTCAGTTAAAAATATGATATATAGATATATAGATGTATTACACACCGAGTGATCTAATTTAAGCATTTCTTTTATTGTTGATGATTATGGTTTACAGCCAATGAAAACCCAAAAATCAGTGTCTCAGAAAATGTTATTATTATATAAGACCAATTAGTACTGTTGGCAGTGTGGGCAGTGTGCCAAGTCCTGCTGGAAAATGAAATCCACATCTACATAAAAGTTGTCAGCAGAGGGAAGCATGAAGTGCATTAAGATTTTCCAGGAAAACACTGCACTGACTTTGAACTTGATATAACACAGTGGACCAACACCAGCAGATGACATGTCTCTCCAAACCATCACTGACCATCAGTAAATTTAGCATTTTATTTGTAAATCAAGGGAGCAGAGTCTGGAGGAAGAGTGGAGAGACACACAGTCCAAACTGCTTGAGGTCTAGTGTGAAGTTTCTACAATCAGTGATGGTTTGGAGAAACATGTCATCTGCTGGTGTTGATTTCCAGCAGGACTTGGCACACTGCCCACACTGCCAAAAGTATCAATTGGTCTTATATAATATTTTAATTTTATTATAATGAGTTTTCATTAATGGCCATAAGCTGTAATCATCAAATTGTTTTTATTTTTTTAAATAGATCACTCTGTGTATAATACATCTATATAATATGAGTTTTACACTTTCAATGCTATTCTAATGTTTTGAGATCCACTAGAATGTTTTATTATTCCACATAACATGAATACAGATTAATGCAGCTTGACAAACACGACAAAACAAAACACGACAAAAAAAAGCTGCCTTCGTGTAGCTTCATGTACATTTTGGATCACTACAGATATTTGGTCACTATTCTATTCATTATTTACTCTTTTATTTCTACTAACGTTAACGGGATTGACCTGAGGAGTGATGCGATATGACCTTCCTGTGTGTAAATTTCAAGCTTTGTGTCTGTGAAGCTCATTATAACCTCATTACAAAACATGCTTTATACATTAATGTTTAAATTTGGCTGTGTGATGATGTAACAGACACAAAGTGACCAATACATGCACAACATTGTTTACTTTATACTGTATACATTGTGACTTTTCCTTTGGCTCAAGTTGTTATCTTTAACTTGCATGTAACTAGCTATAATTATACAATTTAGGAATGCAGCAAGAAAATGTATTAAAAAAATCAGTGTATATTGATATTGTGAATTGCAACATCCCTAATAACAAAATAATCAGCTATAATCATAACTAGCAAAATAAAGCTAACAACATTTTGGAATTTTATTATTTAATACTTTTAACTACACATGGCTGTAAGAAGCTTAAGCATAACAATAACACTTTCAGTGATTTGTCATGTGTATAGGATTTTATAAACACGTTCGTAACACATATTAAATTATCTCTATTTACAGCCATGAGCCAATGTGTTCTTAGATTTTTAGACATTACATGTGTACAAAATGTTACAGCATAACTATATGTATAACTATCCAATACATATCTAACATATGTCTGTAATATAATGTAATGTTTAGACTTGAATAAGAATAATTTGTTATAACTACAGCCCATAACTAGCTAGATGTGAGTAGCTGCAGATACACTATATGGACAAAGTAATGGGACACCTACACATTACCTTTTATGACCTTCTATTCTAAATCTATAGTCATTAATGTGTAGTCGGTTCCCCTTTGCCACTCCAAAACATATATTAGAGCACTTGGATGCCCCACTCTTATGCCTGTGAGGAAATAAATGTTACCAGCTACATTGTTTGAGTAGAATAAAATAGAATAGAATGTTTGCTAAGGCAGAATACATGACTTGGTGCTTGATTGTATTCAACTGTGGCAATGGAAACTAAGTGAAACCTTTGAATTCAGTGATTAAGAGGTGTTTCCCAATACTTCATATATTCTACAATATTACCACAGAATAGCACATTACTTATTGTAGCAATTAGGCATGTGACAGTTAGGTAAATAGCATAGCATTAATTAAATAAATAAAAAAAAGAATGAATTAAAAAAGAAGATAATTTAAGAATTTACACACAATGTTTTATACAAAATCAAATTATGAAGGTTCTTTTTTTTCCTTAAATAGTCAAAACTATTGCATAATGCTTCAAATATTACAATTATAGCTTGTAGGGATGTAGCAATACAGTGTACCATATTGTATTGAATTAAATCATAATGTTTCAATATGTATCGAATAGAGACACTGCTGTATGATATTGAATTTAGTGATGAACTGTAATGTGATAAACATTTAATTTATTCAATATAACTGTAGCTAGGTCTGTCATGATAATTATATTATTGGTTTATCGTGCAATAAATGGACGTGACCTCAATAATATTTGATAATCGTGATACTGTCTTGTGTTTTTGCTTGTTTTTTTCATGTGTATATATCTTATAACAGTGAACAGTATTTTAGCCAGTCATGGTAAATGACCATTGCTTTAATAACTGACTTCATAAACACACTGTATGCAGTGACTGCAGTATATGAAGAAAAATTGATATATTTACTAATCTATGATTAATTACAGATTTTGTGGTCTTTAAAAATATTGTTTAGCACGATAATTTATGTGACGATATATTGAATTTTATCGTGACAGGCCTAACTATAGCTATCATAAGGAAAACCAGTTACTAGCTAAATATAGGTACAACTATAACTTCCTTTATTTTTGTTGTAATTCTGCAATTTGACAGGAATTAGCTAGTTAGTGTTTCCATAAATACGATAAATACAATTTGCATTGATCATCTTTCATTACTTACACATCCACATGGCCTGTTAAAAGGGTAAAGCCCCTTTTATTAACACATCAGCTTTTTGAAGCCCACCACACAGCCCTGGCAACCATTGACCCAAATCACAGTGGTGGCACAGACCACGCCTCTCTAAGCATCAGTGGAATCAGTGGGTGAAGGCCATTTCCTCTGGGTTGAGTGGTGGGCGGATGTCCAGTTTACGGCTCTTGCTGTCTTCACCCACCAGCTCCAAACGGAGGGAAGGGGCTGCAGCTCCCTCCGTCTCCTCCTCCAGCTCCCCGTCCACAGTCAGGCGGAGGGTGCAGCCTTTAGGGAGGAGCTCCTGCTCGTAGGCAGCGGCTAACTGGTTCACCACCCGACGCTCCACCTGGATACAGGCAAGAGATTACAAAAATGATCAGAATAGAATGTAGCAGGTGCTGATATTTCCAAAAAATTATAATGTACTTAGGGCTGCACGATATTGGAAAAAATGTACATTGCAAATGTTCTTTTTTTCGACGATATATAACGCGATATTAAACAATGCAGGGCCCATGACATCACCAGCCCCGCCCTTACCCGCACGCTGTCTCGCGTCCAGACTGATCAAGAGCTGAGTCAGCGCTGAGCTCTCAAAACCCGCGAAACAACAGTAATCTGCCCTTTAATCAGGCATTTAAATTGCTTTTTAAAAGGTTGTTAAGAGCGTTTTACTGGGATTAAAAGCATGAATTCAGCTGTAACTGGAAATATCTGCGCTACAAAACTGTGCTGGGCTGAGGTGTACAGCTTTCAACAGGTACATTTACAAGCACATGCCCAACCATGTGGATGGAGGCCATGTGGTTACACTCAATTTGTAAAGTAAAGGAGTAAATATGAGGTAAATAATTCTGCTTGGATTCCTCTTATTTATCTATAAATTAGGGTAAATCTACAGTTACAGTAGATACAGAAATAACCAGCATAATCTGTTGAGCTCATACAGCCGTGTGACGACACAACGCTGGTTATTTTTCATCCTCTGTTGTTGCTGAATGGATGAAGGTCTGCTTTAACTTGCTGAAAATTGATCAGAAAGTCTGAACCACCTAGAAAAGTGTTCACACACTGCAAACAAACCTGGTCTATTGTTCTGTACCATGGTTCACAGTAGGGCTGGAACTCATGACTATTTTTTAGATTATTGGATTAATCATAATTATTTTTATTATGCCCTTTGTGTTTCCTGTTGGTGAGGCTCCTGATCCAATCCATGTTTTACTGCATCTTCAGAGCTAAACCTTTCAGGCCTTCTGCTGGACATTTTAATAGTTTGATGATACAATATAAAATTACAAAGTATATTATAAAAGACATTCACATAGGCTGGATAATGTTATTTTCAGGAAATTCTACTTAAATATGTCTTTAATTTAAATGAAAATATTAACAGACCGAATTACTGAAAGAAATGTTAGTACTTCATGTTTTTTAATAAATGTAAATTATTTTCTTTTATTATGAATATTTCTTTTTGTTGCCAGGTTTGAGGTTTTTCTGCCAAACTGGGGATGTAAAATTTAAGGTGTGCGTGTTTTTTTTTTTTTTTTTTTTTTTTTTTTAAATAGATTCTTTTATATTTATTGCGGCAACCAAAAAAATATAAAAGTTCAGTTGCTCTGGGTCAAGACCACCTCTTCTGGTAGGACCAAAATTTGGTCCTTTTGGTCTGAACTGTGGTTTGCAGCCCCTTTTACACCTGTAATTTTGATTCAGATCAAACAAGGCATATGTGAAAGTGCTGTTAAGAACAGAGAAAGTGCTGTAGTGGATGCTTACTACCCACATAAACAACTTTACAGCTCAGTCCTGTACCTGTCAACAGTCAAAAAGGCTGAATTTAGTTCGACACACACAATACTGTAGTGTCCACCACCATACCTCCCCCGTCTACAAACCAGTATCACTCTATACAGGCTTCAACTCAATCAGAAAACCATTAGCCTATTCTAAACCCTCCTTTCCAGAGCTCATCCTTCCTTCCTGACGCCCTGCTGAGTCTTTAGTGGCACACGAGGATGGCCGGAGAATGACAGTATTGATCACTTTATTGTTTATTGATGGCAGTATTGATTGGGCATAGGCTGTACCTCGTGTTTGATGGAGCGCGCTCCGTAGTGCAGGTTGTAGCCACGGGCCAGCAGGTCCAGCACAGGCCGCTCCCACAGCAGGGTGATGTTGTGCCTCTGCTTCGCCTGGGGGGCAAAAAGAACAAGAAGAAGAGGGGGAGGGGGGTAAAAATGAGAGACGAGGAAGGAAAGTGGGGTTTGTTTAAGTGAGACAAGACATTGTAGTCTATGGTTCAGAGGTGCGAGAGAAATATTGGCACTATATTTTAACATATTTCCACAATCAATAGGCAAAAAGCTTTGTTTTTGGTAAAACTGACTACATTTTATTAATCTCAAAATTCTCTATTATCTACAGAACATAATAAATAATACAGGCGATTAAGGCTGACATTGTCCCAAAATAATATCACAATATTTCAGGGTATTTTTGCAATAATACTTCTGGCATTTGTAATGTATATCATTCTACCGCAACAAAATGAATATTAAAGTTTACTATGAATACAACACTTTTATACAGTCAGTAGAAAAAAAACAACAAAAAAAATCTGTAAACATTTGTCTGTATAAACAGCTGCTTACCAAGACTTTGATTTTGTATAAAATAAAACCGTGTAAGAAAACTCACACAGAGCTCTTCAAAGAGCACTTACTCTCCTAACACCTCTAACTACAAACTAACTACTTCATTTTCCTAACCTCATTTTCTGCTCCCCCTCTTTTCCTCCTTTATCCCACTATTCCTCTGTTGCTAATGTACAGAATTATTTCTAAGTCGCTTCAGATAAAAGCGTCTGCTTATTTCAATGTAATATAAAACACACATTTGTGCATAAAATCTGATACTTGGTGTAAAAAAGGCCTGACGCAGTTCAGTGTTTCTGGAGTACTAACAAAACAGATTCTGAAATGTACAGGTATGTAATTTACCACAATAACAGCCCCATATTATCCTACTGCTGAATAACTACTTTCCTGTATCAGTGCAATTCAATGAACTGGTTGGGGCTGAACTGGCACATATAAACTGCCTCCCACTGTTTCCCCCGTTTCCCCCAGACACACTCAAATAAAGAGTGGGATCAAATAAAGGAAGAGATCAGAGCAGCCTTCACCAAAACAACGGCGCACTTTAAAAGATTTGTTTACCACACCAAAGTGTTATAATGTTATTATGATGCAAATAAATATTAACTTGTACGTTATAAAGGGTGCACTTCAAATGACTGAATAATATCATTAATACTGCCACAAACACACACAAACAGTCTTACACACACACACACTCTGAGGCGTCTAACCATGCTTTGGTGCCTGCAGGGCTAGCCTGACAGAAATGAAGTTTTATTAATATTTAAATATTTATGAATGGCCCACATGTTAACCTCCCTAACACAATTATGGTCGTCAAGCTGTTATTGATTCTCTGTGCTGTGTGTGTGTGTGTGTGCTGTGTGTGTGTGTTCTCTCAGATTCAGGCTTGTCGACAGCCTCATGAAAAATGGTTCTTTCTGCACGGTTCAGATTAACACACGTTTAACTATAATTTTCTCTCCATTCTTTGCTCACCATCAATCTCACATATATACAGTGGTGTGAAAAAGACTTGCCTTTTAGATTTCTTTAGTTTTTTTTGCCATACTTACATTTTTCAGATTATCAAACAAACTTTAATATTCAAATTATTAAACAAACTTTAATATCAAATTTAACCTAAGTAAATATAAAAATCACTTTTTAATAATGATTTCATTTATTAAGGGAAAAATTATCCAAACCAATCTACCCGTGTGAAAAAGTGTGGCCTGATTACTACCAGACCTGTAGAATCAAGAAATCACTTAAATAGAACCTGTCTAACAACATGAAGCAGATAAAAGATCTCAAAAATAATAGATGGAACCAGGAATTCTGATGTTTACCAGACAATCCTGAAAGAGAATATCCGACCACCTGTTCGTGACCTCAAACTCAAGCATACTTGGGTTCTGCAGCAGGACAGTGATCATAAGCATAAAAACAAGTCCACCTCTGAATGGCTTACAAAAAAAACTAAATAAAGGTTTTGAAGTGGCCTAGGTAAAGTCTGATTAACAGACTTTTAAACAGGACGTTTATGTTGGAAAATCCTTTAATGTGTCTGAATTAAAGCAATTCTGTAAAGAAGAGTGGACCAAAATTCCTCCACAGAAATGTGAAAGACTCGTTGCCGAGTTACTGGTAAAACTTAATTGCAGTTGTTACAACAAAATTAATAGATTTAGGGGGAAAACACTTTTTCACACAGGTGTAGATTGGTTTGGTCCCAGGACTGTTGGCATGCCCTATAGAAGCTAAAGAGCTCTGATCAGCACTGAGATGTGGTGATATATGTGTGTGTTTTATTCTGCGTTGAATATGGATGTGATTTTTTTTTTTTCTTCTGCAGTTAATTGCCTAATTTGTTATCATGGACCAGTCCAGCCAGAAGCCGTCAGTCCCTTTGACCACCACCCACTCTGCTCTGCTCTGCACTGCTCTTACCACTGTAGTGGTAATAATAATAATATCCTTCTATGACTATATGATTTACTATCATCTTAATCCATTGCTCTTTTTTATATAACCATAGCAACTTATATGTTTTTGTGCTTTCTGAAATACTTGAAAAAATGAATTATTGATGATTATTTTAAGAAAATGTTGATATAGTTCAGCCAATGGGAATTTGATACAACAAATGGGAATCTGATACAAATTAAAGCTGCCACACAACGACCTTCAACGTTGAAATATGGTTAAAGGAATGTCTGTTATTGTTTCAAGGTTGAAATTTGTCACCAATTCTTATTTATATTATTTGGGGCTATGTTCATGTTTTGTTCTCTTTTAACAATCAAGGTTGAAACAATGTTAAAACGACATTTAATGTTAAATCGCTGCACAAACATTGAAATTTTAACATTGAGTCAACATAATGACCTCAACCTTCTATCTTTTAAATAAGGATTTTATATTTCATCACCATACAATTTTAAAAAGCACTTGGATTGGAGGAATACAAAAAGTGGTTTTACTTTCATTTGCAATAACTGCTTTTTAATTTGTCACCAATTCCTATATATATTATCTGGGGCTATGTTCATGTTCTGTTTGTTTTATTGTGTTTTTGAGATCAAATGTTCAATCAGTGATGTAAATTTATTTGTAACAATCTGTTAACCATAGGATTTTCTACTCTTGCCAGTTGTAGTAATTGTGTTTTGTTTGTATTTGTTCCTACTTCTCAGAGATGTATATCCAGAGAGGGAGAGAAAGAATAAAAATAAAATTGTTCATTTTTCATCCTGGCATACAGTTTTTTCCACTTTCATACAATTTTATAGCATCCCGAATGTGAGCTATGATTTATTAAAGGTTGAATGTACGTCGTTGAAATAACTTTGCAATATCCAACGTTGATTCAATGTACACTTCATGAATCAAAACCAATATAAAAGTCCAGGACTGAAAGTTGTCTTGAATTTTTAGATTTTTTCCTGGGCGCAATTAAGCAGAGTTAAGACTTGCATATAAGATTTACATATTTATGCTATCCCATGACTTTTGGCATGTCAGTGTATTGCACTACAGTATTTTGGAATGTGTACTTGGATTGTAAACGCAGTAGCTAATAAACTGTATTATTTATCAAACAGAGAAAAGCGAGTTCTTTACCTTTTTGGCCCAGTAGTTGAGTTCTTTGCTGACCAGTTGAATAAGTTCAGAATGGCAGAAAGGCAGGAAGTAAACGATCTCGTTAATCCGTCCCAGAAACTCATCTCTTCTGAAATGGGCCTGATAGAAACACACATCACGCTTTTATTTATTTATGTTTCATTAATTTACATTGTAAAGTCATCCAGGCTATAAAGGAACACATAAGAAATCATGTAGTAAGTGTTAAACAAACCAAAATACTTTTATCTGAGAAGCTGTTAACTTGTGGTTTCTGAGGCTGATAACTCAGAGGAAGCGTTTGCTCTTCCTTTCCTGGGGCAGTCCTGATGAGAGCCAGTTTAATCATCATAACGTTTTTGATTGTATTTGTGACTGCACTTAAGGTTCTTGAAATGTTTCGGACTGACCTTCATTTCTAAAAGTATTTTTTTTCTTTACTTAGTTGAGTAGTTCTTGCCATAATATGGATTAGAACATTACTGTATACCTGTAACTCTACCTCTTCACAACTTTACAACTGATGCTCTCAAACACATTAAGAGACAAGGAATTCAAATAATTAACTCTTGATGAGTTCAGCACAGCTGTTAACTGAAAGCCTGAAATTCCAGGTGACTCCACCTCATAAAGCTGACTGAGAAAATCCAGCCAAGATGTGCTACTTCAAAGACATAATGTACTTTTTGTCTTTACTTAATAATTCAATGTGTTTTTCTTCATAGTTTGGACAAGTTTAGTTTTAATCTACAATGCAGGATATTTTAAAATAATGAAAAAACACTCAATTTCAGGTGTGTCCAAACTTTCATTAGTTTAGGACTGTCATGATAAACTGATGGAACTTAATTATCTGGTTCAAATGTTAAAAATGAAACGATTGCATATGATACGTATTAAACTTGTCAAATTGGTTTGTCTTACAGTATAAACAGTGGCTGAGGGATACAACCATGTAGATGTCTTTTTAAAAGCATCCTAGATTAATGTTCTTTGTTCTGGAATCTTTTAAATACTAATAATTTTATAACTAACCATTTTCAGTTTAGACCATGGTAGTTGTTTGAGCTTCTTTAAAAATGTATTTTACTTGTTTACTTATCTAAACTGATAATTGATGAGCAGTTATAATGTTTGAATATCTGAATCTGTCTGATAACAGTCTGGTAAATTACCTTCAGAATGGGTCGAATCACTTCATCTTTGAACCTTCTGGAGATGGTGATTTTGTCGCTTTGCTGAACGTCCTCTACAATAAACCAAAAATAAAACAACAAGCAGTTACTACAGTTTTCCATCCTCTGGTTTATCCGTAGCATTTATTAATTTATTTTAAAAAATAAACATTTTCACATATATTTGGGATTAGTAGCACCTTTCAAGTATAAAAGCTAAACTTTGTTTTTGCAAAAACGAAAAAAGACAATGTCCTCATATGGGAATAGTAGTTTATCTTACCATTTTAAAGTTATCCTGGCCATTTGGAATCAAAAGGACCCAATTAGTCCAAAAACACTGTAGCAGCTGTTAAGCATGGTGGTGGGAGCATCATGTTCTAACCAAACCAAAAAAATCTTACCCAGATTTTCCGCTAGCCGGTGCCGACTCTGTTCTTGGGCTTCCTGCCTCAGCTGCAGTGCATGATGGGCAATATCATCACTTGCCACGTTGGAGGTCATGATGAAGACGGCGTCCTTACACTCAATGGTCTTTCCCTTCCCGTCCGTCAGACGCCCCTGCACAGCAAAGACATTTCTAAACTCATTCTTTACGTGCACGTTATGTATGAAGGTGAGCATGAGGAAGAACCACAGTTAGGATGTAGGTACTGTAGGCAGGATGTAAGTATTATATCCTGTTCTGGACGTACTACTGGATGTTTTAGCACACTCAGCAGTATAGGAAGGGTAAGGACTGAATCTGTACCTCATCAAACAGCTGCAGCATGATGGTGAGAACGTCCGGGTGCGCTTTATCCACCTCATCAAACAGCACCACTGCGTTCGGGCACTGCTTCAACTGCTTAGTGAGCTGACCACCCTCCTCATGACCTACATAACCCGGGGGGGAGCCAATGAACTTAGCCACCTGAGAGAGATAGAGAGAGAACAGAATTAAGAGAGAAAGAGGCAGAAAGACCAGAGAAAGAAAATAATTATAAGAGAGCGAAAAAGGGGAAATTTAGGAAGGTAGCGGCAGAACAGAACAGAATTAAGAGAGAGAAAGATCAGTATTAAGAAGAAAGAAGCAGACAAAGAGAAAGAACAGAATTAAGAGAGGAAAGAGGCAGAAAGACAAAGGGAAAAGGACAGGATTAAGAAAGAGAAAGAACAAAAAAAGATAGAAAGAGGGTGAGACAGCAATGAAGGTGAGAGACAGATCAAACTAGTTAAAGATATTGAATGTAAGCTGACTTGAGCGGAGGCTGTCTGTCATTTCATAATGACACACAAACACTCTCTCTCCCTCTCTCTCTCTCTCTCCCTCTCTCTCTCTCTCACACACACACACACACACACCCCTATGGTACCATCCTGTATGTGTGTGAGAGAGAGTTAAGGCCCAAGGTCAGTGCATTAAAGCTCAGCTAAACGGCTTAAGAGTGACAGCTCAGGTGTGGGGGGTCACTAATAACAATGCCTTTAAAACAATGACATCACCTTTAAAACTGACACGGGCAGCGCTCCACACCAGGCCCACTGTCACACACTGCTAGTCATGATGCAACGTGTGTGTGTGTGTGTGTGTGTGTGCGTTACCTCATGCTTCTCCTGGAATTCGGACATGTCCATTCTGATGAAACCCTGCAGAATAAAGGAGGTGATCACATGACTCAGTATTAATATCAGTATTATATATTGATGTATTGGTGTATTGTTTGTGCTGTGGTTTAAAACAGACCTTCTTGATGTCTTTGTGCATGTAACGGGCCACCTGCTTAGCCAGCTCTGTTTTACCTGCAAACACAAGCTCTTCAGTCAATACAGCGTTTTTACTGTCTGAGTAAAATCATATTCTTACCAATTCATACAAAATCTTGTGTCGTGCATATTAGGAGCTCAAAATAAACCAATTCAGTTGTTCTGTAAAGCACTTTTTACAACCTGATGTCACAAATCAGCTTTTACACAAATGCAAAAATAAGACCAAAAACTGGAGCAAGAAACCTTGGGAGGAACAAAGACTCTGCTTCATCCTCTGGTTCATAAACTTACTTATAAATAGTACAAAATTAACACCACATTCATCTATTGTTGTTTTGCATATGTGCAATAATATAATCACTTATAGCTTGAGAAGAAAGGATATGTGCGAGCTGATTGAGTAGAACGAGGGATTTAAAAAAAAAAGAGGAAAACATGAGTACAGATTAGGTGCTGGATTAGAGTTTGAGGGTCTGTCCTAAATGAGGACATGCCGTTTGGTGGCATCAGAACTTGTGTACCTGCACCAAATGAGAAAGTAAAGTTTAGTGGCTGTTGGGCAGATGAAAGTCTAACAGCCTATTTTTATGCCTTTTATCTGATCAAAAAGACTGAAGCAGGCCGAACAATTTGGTGTTGAAAATGTGTCAATATCACGAAAAGTAAAGCTGTACTGCATCTTAAAATCACTTTGGTTCAAGTTTCTCAGACTGCCTTCATTGACCTTATAGTAAAGATGCATTGTGGAATTCCCAGTTTGTCCAGTAAGTGCATGTATTTTATTATGAAGCGATTTACATTTCCTTCAAATAAAAAAATTGAAGTTTAGCTGTATGTATCACTGAGACGAACAAAAGCTAATACAGCCCCTGAGCTATTGTAAAAAAAAAAAAAAAAAAAAAAATAAATTCTAAATAGTTATTTACAGCTGGCTGGTTAACAAATTAAATTACTTAGATCACTAGGTAGACCTTTCTTTACGCAATTTTTACCCTTAACGAAAAATCTGTTATTAAAGTCAACAGCACACCAAGGCCAGCGTAAACCATGTATTGGTTCCTCCCGTCAGCAACTGCAATCACAGCCCCACCCAGCCCAGGGCATGTTTGTGCTTTTTGTTTTTCTTTGAGCGTCCGACAGTCCGTCATCTCTCTCTCTTTCTCTTTCTCTCTCTCTCTCTCTCTCCAAATATCCTCTCCATCTCCTGTCCGTCCATCAATTCTCCCGCTGTATCTCTCTCACTGTGTAAAATATTCCTCTTATGAATTTTAATATACATATATGGTAAGCGGAGAGGGAGGTGGTGGTGATGGGGGGGCCGGGGGGCGGCTGTTGAATATTGATGCTGGTGGTCAGAGAAGCTGCAGGCAATAAAATGGCAATATGAGGGATTCAGCAATCTACATCAATCTCCTCAGGACCATCAAACAAACAAACAACTGTCATAGTGCATGAGTGTGTGTGCGTGTGCGTGGGGTGGGTATGTGACGTTGGGGAAGAGTGTGTGTGTGTGTGTGTGTGTGTGTGTGTGTGTGTGTGTGTGTGCGTGCGTGTGGTGGGTACGTGACGTTGGGGAAGAGTGTGTGTGTGTGTGTGAAGGACAAAATAAAAGGCCAAACATAAGATAGTCATAGTCACCTGTGAACTTTAAAGAAGAAAGAAAAAAAACTTTAAAGAGGCACTAAACCCTAAACCATATATTTTCCATTAATAGCTGAAATGTATTCCTCTAAAGTAATGAAACATTCCAGTCCTGCTTATTTGATTTTAAACATTTCTTAACCTTAAAAATAACTATTTTAGTGTGGTATATTCCACCTCTGAGGCACCCTGCTATTGTATACTTTGGTACGCAGACACATTACAATATGCAGATCAGTCAATCAATAATACCGCCCCCCCCCCCCCCTGGAGAGATACCTTCCAGCAGAGCTTAGCTCCAACCAATAATCAAGTCTAGTAATGGACTGATTTTATTACTTCTGACAATATTACAAAGTGGTAAACGCTTTACCGTCCCAACTTTTTCAGGCCTAAAATGCAGAAATGGATGTTTAATAATTAATTAAATGAAGTGTCAATATGAAATATTGTGGATTCACACTGTCTGCAATCAAATAAAAGTCTAAACAAATGGGAAACAAATTGTTTCCATATTGCATTTTCTATAATTGTCTCGGCTTTTTGTGATATGGAGTTGCTGATTCTGCTTGAGTGACAGAGTGAAAGTAAAGAGAGAGAGGACAAAGAAATCTTACCAATTCCAGAAGACCCAAGGAAGAGGAAGACCAGGGGATGCTCTTCATCATACCACCCATTCTCCTTTCTTCTGATAGCTGGAGCAACAAAACAAAGAGAAAAGAGAATATATTATTATTATTATTATTATTATTATTATTATTATATACTAGTATGTATTCAATATCAGTGCCATGATACTAGATGGTTGCTATAGTACCGTAGGTGGCCGCGTGGGTACTTCAAAAGCCATCCATAACATATTAGTAACCTCCTTAACACCTCAGCAACCCCCTGACATATCATACCACAGGCAACAGCCTAGTCACACCTCAGCAATCCCCTGGTATATCATAAAATAGCAATGGCCTAGCAATACCTCAGTAACCACCTGGCATGTCATACCATAGGCAACAGCCTAATAACACCTTAGTTACCACCTGACATACAATACCATTCCATAGGCAAAAGCATAGTAACACCTTAGTAACAACCTCTTATATCATACAATAGCAAAGGCCTAGTAAACCTCAGCAACCACCTGGTATATCATACAACAGCAATGGCCTACTAAACAAAGAGAGAGAGGAAAAGGAGAGTGAAGGGAAAGAGAAGCGAGGGAGAGACAGGACATTTTTCATGAACAGTTTTTTTGCGTGAGTCACTGATGAAGGCAGACCGGGCCAAAAAGCATGTTGAACACACGCAAACACACACGCACACACGCAAACACACACACACTTTCTTTCTTCTGTCATCCTCTCCGCTCCTCCCTCCCTCCTCCCACCATTAGCTCAACGCTAATTCCATTAGCCTGCTCCATGCTGCAGCCGGCAAATCACGTTAGCATGGATCCAGCAGAGGTGCCTCAGGAACAAGGGCTACGATAACACGCCGTCGCCACGGTGACCAGCCTTGTGCGTGTGCGTGCGCGCGTGTGTGTGTGTGAGAGAGAGAGGAAGGGATGGGTGGAGAAATAAATGTGAGTGAACAGATTGGGGTGGTTTTGGGGTAAAGGGGTTCAATAGGTTGGGGTTGTGTGTGTGTGTGTGTGTGTGTGTGTGTGTATGAAATGCAGCTGGAGCTTAAAGCTAAATACAGCTAAGAGGCACTTAGAGCTGAAACAGCAGCCAAGGAGAAATATCCATCATATCTCATCCTGCTTAGTTGTGTGTCTCTATGCTTGTTTGTGTGTGTGTGTGTGTGAACTACGATTTATTTTACTGTATGTCACTTTAAAAAATTAAAGCAAAAAAACGTTCCATAAAGCATCAAGAAATAGGTTCTTTAACTTTGACTTGAGCTTAAGACTGAGACTCACATCCCAGAAGCTTGACTTAAACACACGACTGAAAAATTAACAAAAACTCACATGACCAGAGATTTTAGGTTTTACTCAGATACACAAGCCAAAAAAAAAAACAAGACTCAATTCAGACTCATAACCCAGAGCCTTATCATTAACTCGCACTTCAGCTTAACAACTTAAGTCTTGATTTGGACTCATAACTCACAAAGACTTGAGGCTTGACTCAATTCATACCCCAAGGACTTGTCTTACCACCCACAAACTCAAGACTCACCTGGACCCACAACCCAAAGACCCAAGACTTAACTCAGACTTGCATTCTTAAGACTCAAGACTTCAGTCTTAAGTAGAGATTCAATATTATTTGGCTCTACTTGGACACATTTAGCAGAGACATGACTCTGACTTACACCTCAGAGGATTGAGACTTGATTGCCAAAGATCTAAGTTTAATCTTAGACTTATGGTTTAGCTTTAACTTGCACCTTGAGAAATTCAACGATTTTCACCCCACGACTCACCTCATTCCATGAGAAAAGTTTTTGAGAGACCTGACTCTTAAAAGATGTGAGGCTTGACTTAAACTCACAACCCAAAGATTCATAGCTAAACTCAAGGAACACCCAAAGACTCAAGACAAGAGGCATAGCTGGACTAAAGTACTATTCAGTCTTGCTCCCCAGTGACTTCAGAGTCAACCTGAAATGGAACTCCAAAGACTCAAGGCTTTACAAGGACTCATATCTCAGAAACTTGAGCCATACCCAGGGTCTTGTCTTGGGTTCAATTCCCAAAATCCCGCCTCAACTCACTACAAGAGATTTGAGACTTGACTTAGACTAACAGCCTTGAATCACAGACACTCAAAGGCTTAGCCAGACACTTGGATCCAAGTCTTGACTTGGATTCACATCCAAAACCTGACTTAACTCACTCCAAGAGATTTGAGACTTGACTTAGACTCACAGCACACAGAATCGTGACACTCTGATCCAAAGCTTGGATTCACATCCCAAAAATCCTAATCAACTTACTCCAAGAGACTTGAGACCTGACTGAGACCAGAGATTTGAGACTGGACTGATTCAGACTGGAATCCCAGACACTCAAGGCTTGGCCAGACCCACGGTTCCAAGTCTTGACTTGGATCCACATCCCAAAAAACAGACTCAACTCACTCCAAGAGACTTGAGACTTGACTGAGAACACAGATTCGAGATTAGACTGACTCAGTTTGAATTCCAGGAACTCAAAGACTTGACCAGACCATCGGCTCCAAATCTTGGCTTGGATTCACATCCCAAAAAAAAAAAAATAACTTAATCCAAGAGGTTTGAGACTGACCTGACTCACACTTGAATTCAGGACTCTCAAAGGCTTGGCCAGACACTTGGTTCAACATGCCAAAAGCCCAACTCAACTCAATCCAAGAGATCAGAGACTTGACTTAGACTCACAGCCCAAAGATTCAAGACTAGACTGACTCAGATTGAATCCCAGACACTCAAAGACTTGACCAGACCATCGGCTCCAAATCCTGGCTTGGATTCACATCCCAAAAACCCAACGCAACTTGATCCAAGAGACTCGAGACTGGCCTGACTCAGACTTGAATCCCAGACACTCGAGGCTTGAATCAGAGGATTGATTAATAAATGGCCTCTTTCAGCTTATTGCATTAATACACGCAATATGCAGAGGGTGCTTGACATCTGCATCCTTTCAGATCACAATTAAAATCTGGTTTCGGCGAAAGCACTCTATTTTCAGCCCCTAAACTCAGACTCACTCTAATGTCAGGTCATGTGTAGTGTATTCACTCAGAAAGCCAATTACAGTTCAGCATCTCAGCATCGAAGCCATTACAGCTGACAAAGAGCAGACAGACAGAGAGAGAGATGCTGAGATCACATTACAGGAACCTGTGTGTGTTCTGTGGGACTAGCACAGGAAATGAGAGGAGTGTACTGTATAAGTGTACGGGAGAGTGCAGTGTGTGTGTGTGTGTTTAGTGCTCTGTCATTCGTCATAAAGATGAATCTTGAATAGCCGACGGCCGTGTCTTCTCTCCTCTCCCTTGATAATGTACAACGGCCATATTTCAGCGATGCTCTAAGTGTGTGTGCGGCTCTGTGTGTGTGTGTGTGTGTGTGTGTGTGTGTGTGTGTGTGTGTGGCTCCCTTGGCCTTCCACAAGAGCCATATTTCAGGAGGGCCGCCTGTGACTGAGCCATTCTCTCTCAACTTTATTACACAGAGTGAGTGTGAGGGACACTCCCTGAGGAGACACACACACACACACTCAACCCCATCAACAATACAAACCTCTGAAAAACACAGCAGACGCAACAGAGAAGAGTATATAAGAGTAGAATTACAGCAAAACATTAGCATAGAAGAACAGTACCATAAAAGACAGTCATTACAGAATAATGTTACCCGGGAAGCACAGAAGAACGGTAGTATGGAAGGACATTTGTTAAAAAATAATGTTTCTTTAGAAAGAGAACATTACCTTCAAAGAACATTAATTTGGAAGTACTGGAGATCGATAAACACAGAAGAGCATTATTACCATGGAAGAACACTGACTTGAAAGAAACCAAAGTTCTACAAGCTGTAGTACTACCAAGGGCTGGGCAGTGAGACTGGCATGGTGATTGAAACATTTAGTCAAATGAGATCCTGATGTACAGTGACCTTTAAGTACTGGAATTAAAAAAAAAATGGGTTTGAAATTAAAAGATACATATGAGAAGTAAGATCTTATCTTTCGTTTCCAGATATTTACATCTGGATCTGATACACAGTTCAGAAGAACCATCAGTTTTTATTTTATTTTATTTGTAAATCAAGGGAGTCTGGAGTCTGGAGGAAGAGTGGAGAGACACACAGTCCAAACTGCTAGAGATCTAGTGTGAAGTTTCCACCAATCAGTGATGGTTTGGAGAGACATGTCATCTGCTGGTGTTGATCCACTGTGTTTTATCAAGTCTAAAGTCAGTGCAGTTTTGTTTTCCTGGAAAATCTTACAGCACTTCATGCTTCCCTCTGCTGACAACTTTTATAGAGGTGCAGATTTCATTTTCCAGCAGGACTGGCACACTGCCCACACTGCCAAAAATACCAATTGGTCTTTTTCTGAGACACTGATCTTTGTGTCTGGCTGTAAGCCATAATCATCAACAATAAAAGAAATAAAAGCTTAAAACAGATCACTCTCATGTGTGTAACACACCTATATAATATATGGGTTTCACATTTTGAACTGAATTACTAAAATAAAGTTTCCTTTTTAAAATGATATTCAAATTTTTTGAGATGCACCAGTATATACTACTACATCCAGTGGAAAGATGCTGTCTCTGACTTTACTTTATCTACAAGTTGGAGCTTGTAGATAAAGATTTAGGTAGGCGTGTGGTAGAGGGGAGGGCAGGGAGTGATTAAACAAAGTGTTTAAAAACTCCAGCAGCACTGCTGCATCCAATCCACTCACTGTACCATAAAAACTCCAGCAGCACTGCTGCATCTGATCCACTCACTGTATCATCAGCACAACACACACCAACACCTCATACACCACCACCATGCTAATCAGTGCTATTCAAAAGGCAATGCTGAGAATAATGATCCACCACCCAAATAATGATAGCTGCTCTGTGGTCGTCTTAGATCTTAGCACTGACCCCATTAAGAGCATTTACAGCAGTAACAGCAATCCCAAGACCATTCAGATTAGAAATGTCTAGTAATAGCAATCAAACTGAAGCATATGGGCCAAGAAATGGCACTTTTCTGAAACACCAGGTTTCAACCACAGGTTTCAGGGCAACACTGTCGCCAGGTGCCATCACAAAGAAGCCATTACATTTGAAGGGCCAGTTAAATGAAGACAAATGGGTTGAAGAAGCAAATGTTAGGTCAACCCAGAGCTTCTTCCTTTCCTTGCCCAAAACAATGCTCTCCCGGGGATAATGCATTACTGCATTAAGCTACATGCAGCACACCAATCACTAAAAAATGCCCTTGATGCGCAGTCCATTCTGCCGCACGGCTCCAGGTTCGTCTCCCGACTTTGCGTCTTCGCGAGCAATGATCCCAAAAGGACACGAATGCAATTTAGTAGAAGCAGTCATGAAGGGACGTGTGGGAGACTCTCTCTCCCTCTCTCTCTTTCATTCTCTCTCTCTGTGTCTCGCCCTGTTTTCTCGTTACGTCCTTCAACAGGACAACGTGCCGGAAGAGCATGACTCAAAGACATCAGGGACATTTGTCTACCTACACACTGTGCCGTAATTTCCAGGCTATAAGTTGCTACTTGTTTTACACACTTTGAACACTGTGGCATATTTGACAGTGTTTTTTATTGTTTACAGGCTTTTGGTTTAAATCCTACCTTGAAGATAGGACTTTTTCAGTAAATATGGGCAACTGCTATTCCTCGTCAGCTGATGTGAGGTGTGGTGTTCCACAAGGGTCAATTCTAGGGCACATCCTCCTTTCACTATACAGGCTACTATTAGGTCAAATTATTAGGAAGCACAATGTCAACTTTCACTTTTATGCTGATGACATATAGCTGTATCTTTCTATTAGTAGAATGCCTACTTTTTATGTACAGCACTTTGGTCAGTGTACGCTGTGTAACTTACTAATGAGCTTATTGCCGCCAAAACCAGCCAGTTCAATCAAAACAATGAAAATCTAAGCTTACCATAAATGAAAAAAAATGCGCTTTACTCACCCAAACTGTTCTCAATAAAACAAGTGTATAGATTAATCCAGAGCTCATCAGGACAGCAAAGTATTTGTAGCTACTTGACATCAGCATGAATCGTGTATTTAAACTGGCGCCCACAAGCTGAGTGGAAGGCTTGGATGGAAAGCGGCGAGTAATAATTTACCAAAACTGGCCGCACAGGAGGAGAAACTTTTGCTCAAGTCTGCCAGTGGATCCTGGCAGTGTGTAGCAGTGTCAAAATATCCACTACGAACACAGGGTTTAGAAAGACTGGACTGCTGTGTGATGAAGATAGCACAACCTCCGTAAAGCAAAACTCGCTCTCCCGACACGGAGGCATCCCACAATGGGGGAGCCGGAAACAAAGCGCAATATAGGCTAGGCTAATGGTAACAACTTTACCCTCACGACTTTAGCTGGTAGACTGTATTTTTTAAACCAGCCGTGTCGCATCACATGAAACTCAAGCGAACTCTGGTTCTTAAAAAAAAAATGTTCGGGCTTATAACAACCAGAGTATTTTTTAGCAAACCAAGGAATCGTCGAAACATCACATCATACGTCATGCGGTGAACAGAACTGGTAACAGTTCACGCTGAAGAACCTAGTTTTCTTTGGTTTTCTCTGCAAATGACTGTTTCTGGTTCCAGATCCTACTTTTGTTGGTGGAAATGGTTTAAAATTAGATTTGCAAACCAAAATAGTGCCAGTTCCACAACAGTGGAAAAATGCTAAAAGAGCAGCATCTTTTCAGAGGTCAAAGCTTTACTACTCTACAGACCTCACGTTGGTGAAGGTGTGGGTAGTAAGTCTTTAAAGCCCAATAGATGAAGTTCAGAATTGGGCAAAGCAATTGTAGGTGGCACCAGCAGCGGGCAAACCCTAACGTAGCCAGTTCTGAATATAGTACCTTCAGTAGTTCTTCTCTTTTGTAAGTACTTATGACCTGCAATTGCAATTTGCCCAACAAAGCACAGGCAATATATACACACAAGCATACGATGCAACATATGTGTATCGTGTGTGTGTGTGTGTGTGTGTGTGTGTGTGAGAGAGAGGGGGTTCTCTTTGTCTGCAAGGGCAAAGGGCTGGTAATGACATTAAGGAGGATAATCGCCTTCAATAACTTTTAGCCCCTGAGAGCTAAATCAAGATCAATCTACAGCTTCCTGTGCTACTGCTTCTGTGTGTGTGTGTGTGTGTGTGGTATAAATGCGTAGTATAAAATACTCTCTGTGATTGACATGACATTTGAAAGACATACAGTTTTTGGGTGCACAAATAACTGATAACAAAAGTATTCATGATAACAGAAACTAACCTCTGTGTGTGTGTGTGTATATATGTGTGTGTGTGTGTGTGTGAAGTGTCTGATATACAAACACACACACACACAGGCCCAGGTGATGTCAATGGGCCAGTAAAACTGGCTGATATTACATTTCCAGGTTTTATCAGCATTGGAGGAAATCTTTACTATAAAAGTCCCAATAAAGTCTCTTTACATTGTATTTAACCCTCAGATTTCCTTTTTTTCTTTCTATTTTTTGAAAAAAAAAAGTATCAAAAT
The DNA here is from genome assembly GCF_023375975.1 of Astyanax mexicanus. NCBI lineage: Eukaryota > Metazoa > Chordata > Actinopteri > Characiformes > Acestrorhamphidae > Astyanax > Astyanax mexicanus. Next base: position 11,755,881 of record NC_064425.1, on the reverse strand, counting down.
AGCTTTTAACCTCCTAAGGTGTTGCTGGAAAGCTTACCAGTTTATCTGGGCAGTATATTTGCAATACCAGAAGACAATCCGGTATGCATTTTTCACTGTTAAAGGTGCTGTGGAGCACTGTGTAGAACAGCGCCACTAAAGAATCATATACAACTAGCTATTTAACGCTAGCCAGTTAGAATAACAAGCTAACACACCGGAGTGACGGTAACTTAGCTCTGTGGAGCCAAACGCTCGTCTCACTCTGTCCTGCCTGAATAAAAATGAGAACAGCACTTTACCTGAGGAGCTCCTGCTGCTGTTTCCCACTGTATGAGTGTTTTTATATGAGTAAAACAGCAATGATTCACTCAGAAAGAGAGAAATGGAATTATCTTCTGTGTTCCAGACCAGCACGTATATTGTGCAGTGTGAAGCTGCTTAATCATTAAATGCAGACAATTTGATGCTGTACTTTTTTTAATTGGGTGTGAAGCTTGACGCTAATGCCTTTAGAAAGGTTTTGCCAATAGAATAGGACTCTCTGGAGCAAAAAAAATATTACCTACTGGCACCATGCCTAATGTCAGGTGTGAGCTAGAAGGTATAAATATATATGTTTTCAAATATAATTTTATTTAGATTTCTTTCCCATTTTCTCGGTTCTCGGCGACTCGGTTCTAATACATCAGCTCACAGATGCCTTGTTCTGAGCGATATCATCCTGTCCAAATACTTTTGTCGATGTAGTGTATCTATATATTTTTAGCTCCTTATAAAAAAAAAGTCCTGACAAAGTTTTTACATCAGCAGGACCCCCACCCATATCAACATACAATTACAGTTTAATCTGAGGTCCTTTTAGTTTTAAACATCAGTTTCATTACATTTACATCCATTTTATTCTTGTTCATTTCTCACTCTCTCGTGGTCTACTCTCTCTCTTTCTCTTCTTTGGTAACTGTGAAGTGTGTGTGCGTGTGCATGTGCATGTGTGTGTGTGTGTATAGTGTGTGTGTGTGTGTGTGTCTGTGTGTGTTGTCTGCAGCTAAAGCTGTAGGTCCAGGCTGATATATTCACTATATTAGTTCTAAAAGATCAATATTCTGCTGCTTTAACGGTCACTGTGCTGGGCCTCAAATTGCTTTCAGGACAATTTGCCACCGCAATAACTGCCCATTTATCAAATCAGTTTGAGGGAGGCTGCGAGCTTCCACCACCAACTCTCTCTCTCTCTTTCTACCTTTTTATCTCTCTCCCTCTCTCTCTCTCTGTCTGTCTCTTAAGTACAATGTTGAAGAAGCACAGAAACTTAAAAGCATACTTTCAGCAATTACACAAAATTACACAAACGACAGTATTAATAACAGTCATAGATGTACAGTAAATAAAATAGGACAATTCATTCATTTAGCAGTATGTAATTTGATTGTAAAGTGTTGCCTCAGCTTGGCAGAGCTTGGGAACACCCATAAGTGTATAAGGTGTAAGGTATTACACTGCTCAGGGTGCTCACAGCAAGACAATATATATTATGGACAATGGTACAAAGGGTTATGCAGGCATTTAACAACCCTCAATCCACAATGTCACGCATGTGCCAGAAATAAATTTACATTTAGGGTATTTAGCAGACGTCTTTATTCAGAATGACTTACAAAAGTGCTTCGTTGTTCACTTATCCAAAAATATATTCAGAGCTAGACTGTATGCATCCGAGTCAGATTTACAATATGGCTTAAGAATAACAACAACACCAAGGCTGCAAGCTTCTGCCGATGGAGTGACCAGTACACCCCATGCAGCATAGAAGGCTACTATTTGCAACCCAACACTCCCATTAATTCCTATAGTATAAAACCCACATCTTTACCCCATCCAACCCCTGTCAAATCCCAGGAACACCCCGCACCAGTTCCCTGTTACTGGGGTTTAATGGGGACGGGTAGGATGAAGGTGTGGGTGTTACAGGGGTTTGGAAAAGTGCAGGTGTGAGATGTAACTCACTGGGGTTTAATAGGAGCTGGGTGGGGTACACACACACACACACACACACGCACACGCATGCACGCACGCACGCACGCACTTGCTAAGTTAACCTATACCCCTCTGGTTTGTGTTGTTAACATGCAGTTAGTTAGAAGCCACTCATATTTTAAGAAACTACACACACGCACACACCTGAGTCCAATCGATCGATAAGCACAGTAATATACTGTATTTATTGGGTATGTGTGTTATTGTGCTCTAACTCATCTTTCTGCTCTGTCCTGGGAGCCGTACACACACACACACACACACACACACACACCTAGGTTTTTACACGTTACAGAAAAATCAAAGAAAATAAATAAATGATTAGGGAATAAAAATGAAACATACAACTCAGCCCAGATCATCAGAAAAGAGAGAGAGAGAGAGAGAGAGAGAGACAAGAAATCAGAGAATATGAAGAAAGAGATAAAAGATAGTAACAAAATATCTAATAAAACATATTTGTTAAAAACGACGACACAACATAATTTCACTACCGATATGAACAATAAAAAGGTAACAGTGGCAGCTTGCCAATCCCAAAACAGAGCTCTAAACTGAGCAGTTACTGCCCAAATATTACTAGCAAATAGAAATTCAGGGGAACTGTAGAGGACAAGATAAGACGGATAGAAATTTAGAATGCAGCATGTAAAACACAATCTTCATGGTATAATCATACAAAAAAAGATATTACCAGTGTCCAAATTACGAAACATGGCATTAGAAGTCACTATAAACATCTAGAGAAGACTGAGGAGTTTAGTACTAATGCTGTCAAATTAGAACTCTTTCAGCAAACAATCAGCAAACAAGGTGTGTTTAGAGAGAAAACAGGGTCTGTGAAGCATGGGGGGGGTGTATCAGGCTTTGGCATTGATTTGTTGCTGCCAGTGGCATTTGCCATACTGTACAAATGAAAGGATGGATGGATTCCACATAATACGCGCACAATGTTAGGTTAAAGGAGTTAAACTGGTGAGACAAAGGTTTCTACAAGAAAATAATGATCTAAAGCATCTCAAAAACACCATGAACAACCAGCAAAGATTTGAACTGAAGCTTATGATTGGTTATCACCGTCCTGGCCCTGAAGTATTATAGAGCATTTGATTTGGATAGTCATTAAACAAGCTTAGAACAACAGACCTTCTGCTCAGAACAGTGGGAGATAATTCCAAACTAGGAGAACGGATGGAGCTTGATCGTGTAAGTGTCTGCAGTCGTGTGTTTGTGATTTCTAATAAAAGGGTCGTTACTAACCACTGAGTCTGTCAGATACCAAACGTTTGCATTAGAGTGTTTATATAGAAAGAGAGAAAGAGAAAGAAGGCAGAAGGGAAGGCTGGAAGGAAAAAGGAAGAATCGTGATGTCAAGGAGATGGAGTGATGGAGGGGGAGAGAGAGCGAGCGAGAGAGAGAGAAAGAAAGAGAGAGAGAGCAATAGAGAGAAAGAAAGCGAGAGAGAGAGAGAGAGAGACACAGAGTTTTTTCTTTTCTGTAATTGAGTTATGTTGCAGCTCTCGGCTGAAGACCAAGACCAGCAGCAGCTGTGCATGGTGCACACACACACTCACACACACACACACACACACACTTCCACCTGTGTCCCTCCCAAGCGTGCCCATTAATCTAAATTAACCCATTAGCTACCTCCGCCTGACTAACCCCACCTTCAACCAGAGAGAGAGAGAGAGAGAGAGAGAGAGAGAGAGAGAGAGAATAAGAGCAAGAGAATGAGAGGCTGAAAAGGAAGAGACAAGGAGAGAGAGAGAAAGACTTTGAAGAAGAGAGACAGAGAGGGCAGAAGGGAAGGCTGGAAGGAGAAAGGAAGAATCCTTATGTCAAGGAGATGGAGTGACAAAGGGGGAGGGAGCGAGCGACGGAGAGAGATAGAAAGAGAAAGAGAGAGAAAAGGATATAATCTGAGAGAGAGAGAGAGAGAGAGAGAGAGAGAGAGAGAAAATGAGAGTGAGAATCTAAGAGGAAGAGGGAGAAGGACAGAGAAAGCGAGAAAGAAAGAGAAAAAAGAGAAAGAGAGTTTGAGAAAAAGAATAGAGTATCAAGAGGAAGAGTAAGAGAGTAAGAAAGAAAGAGAGAGAGAGTAAGAGCAAGAGAGAGAATGGGAGAAGAAAGGGTATAGTGAATAAGATACAAAAAAATACAGCTTGAGAAAAAGAGAGAGTCTGAGAGGAAGACAGAAAAATAGAGAGTAAGAGAATGAGAGAGAGAACGTAAGACTGAGGAAAAAAGAGGTAAAAAAACAGAGCTAGAGAAAGAGAATAGAGAATCGAGAGTGAGAGGGATAGGGAGAGGGAGAGAGAGAGCAAAAAAAGAGAGTGAGAGAAGAAAAGGTGCAGTGAATAAAAGACAAAGAAATACAGGTAAAGAGAGAGAATCTGAGAGGAAGAGAGACAAAAGTACAGTGAATGAAGTGAATGAAGTAGAGAGAGAGAGATTAACTGTCCTCCACACATCCATCTCCAGCAGCTCATCTGCTCCTACATCTTCCTACCGAACGAGTGCAGACTGACCTGCATGTGTTAGTCAGGATGATTTGTATACATTTTATGCGTAATGTGGTGAAAAAAACACTTTATTATGTTGTTGATTTAAAAAGTTTTAAAGGTTTGGTAGTAGAATGACTCCTCTTTATAAGTGTGGGGGGATGTAGAGTACAGGGTTGTGTATGTTTTGTACTGTGGTTAATTTCTCTCTTCCGTTATTACCCCTCCTCACCTGATGCCACCGTGTTAATGGCCCCCTCCTGGCCGATGATGTGCTCCTTCAGCCGGCGCTCCAGAGGAAACCTCCTCCTCTCCTCCGCCTCCCTCTTCTGCTTCTCCTCCACAAACTCAACAGAAAGAGAGAAAATAATAAGAATCAAAACATTCCTCGAAATAAATGTCTTTTTTTGTGACAAGAGTTGTGTGAACTAGGGGTGGGCAATATTACATCGCATACAATATATCGTGACACAGAAATATCAGGATATTAAAAATCCATATTGTGATAATAGAGATGTTCTGACTTAAAAGTAGTCTATTATTTACTGTGAAAATGTAGGTTTATTTATTGTATCATTGTTTTAGTTTGCAGTTTATATGCATGCACTAAAAATTCTGCAATATGATTTGCTGCATTATATTATTTTATGCTATATTATTTACTTTGCCACATTATGATTATACTGTTATACTATTATACTATATTCCTGAAATGAATGAATTATTTTAGTTTTCCTATATCGCCAAGTATATCGTTATCACAAAAATACCCTGAAATATTGTGATATTATTTTAGAGCCATATCGCCCTCCCCTAGTGTGAACACTACAAACTACAAAAATATCAGTGCAGTTTAACACTAGTTTAAATATTTATGCTTTTTCTGAACTGCCTGAACACTAAACATCTGATTATTAATATGCATAATCCCTAAAATATCTTACTTAAAACAAGCTGTGTTCAGATGAAAATCTTCTTCAGATAAAAATCTGATTTTAAAACTGTGTTAAAACTAAAAGAAAATAATTTTAGAGCAGTGTAAACACTAATAATCTGATTTTAAAGCTGTGTGAACATAATGACTTACTGTTTTGTGTTTGTAAACAGTAACAAATATTATTTTTTTTAGGAGAACTGCCTGAACAATAATCATATTCTTACAGTGTAAATACAACAAAAAAAAACTTTTTAGGAGCTGTGAACACACCTAACACAGATTTTTTTTCAGAAGTTTAAACTGCAAATTTAATTAATTAGAGGTATGTAATAATTGGACATACCATTTCTTCAGAGCACTCAAATTCAAAGACATGCAAAATATGTGTGGTTGGGTTTTTATTAGTAGTGTCAATCACTTATATACAATATTCTGTGATTAACTGGGATTAATCGCCCTTGTTCTTCTTAAGATGCAAGTTTTTATAGTAGATATTTAAATGTGAATTAAAAATGAATATAAAAAATGTAAAATGCAATTACATTTATATTAGTGGGGTCAAATAAAATACTAGTATATACTTGTATGTTTAAGGGGAAATAAAGCCAATGTGGGGCGCTGGAATAAAGAATGCATGATAAATTGGGTAGAGGAAACTTACTTTACTTTATTGTAAACATCTCAGCTTGGTTGGAAGGATTTCTGAATTAGAGCTTAATTAGCTGATTATAAAAGAGAGTTTTCACACCTGTAGTTGTGAAAGTTTCTATGGTCCGGATCAGTTAATGAGTTTGTTTATTTGTAGCGTTTCTTTCTCTGTTTGGTTTGGTTTCATACAGGCATAAACCTAAACGCACCAAAAACCACGCGAGCACATCGTCTCCTCTGATTGGTCAGAGCTGTCTGGCACGGGAGCAAGAAAGTAAATGTAGCGAGAAGATTCTGTGTTCAAGCGCATATGTCTGTGCAGTGTGAAGCTGCTTTAACACAGAACGCAAAAAAATGCCGCTGTTCTTTCAAATACAGTGTTTTCAATGGGACATCCAGCGCAGATGTGAGCAGTGAATGCTGCACATACAGAGCTGAGTGTGAAACAGCATGGAGCAGCAGCAGAGACAGCATTTGTTCATAGCAGTATATTATCAGGCTAATACTGTATATCAGATTAAACAGCACCGTATCAGCAGTTTAGCTCAATAAAAAAAAAGTATAGTATCTAATTCATCAGTTAATTAGGTAATACTTAATTAAGACACACTGAATACTATAAAAGTAACACACACTCTGTTCATTTACAGGTTTTTTTTTTGATACAACAACAGAGGCATTTCACACAAAACATTCTAAATTTCACACACAACGTTCTTTTAACATCTGTCGGAAGCTCCTGCTGATGTTTTATCAGACTGTGGTGTCCAGCTGTCTTTTCTATGCTGTGGTGTGCTGGGGAGGAAGCATGAAGAAGAGGGACGAGATGCGTCTGAACAAGTTGGTCAGGCGTGCGGGGTCCGTGGTTGGCGTGGAGCTGGACTCTGTGGTAACGGTGGCAGAGAGGAGGACACTGCACAAACTACTCTCCATCATGGATGATGATGGTCACCCATTACATTCCATCATCATGGATCATAGGAGCAGTTTCAGTGGCAGGTTCTTGTCACAGAGCTGCTCTACGGACAGACTGAGAAGATCGTTCGTCCCGAGAGCCATCAGACTCTTCAACTTCTCCCAGTGGAGCCGGAAGAGAGAAGACAGATGAGAAACAAGGCTCATATGTGCTTTCTTAATCTGAGCCGGAAGAGAGAAGACAGATGAGAAACAAGGCTCATATGTGCTTTCTTAATCACAGCCTTTTTTTTTTTTTTTTTTATCTGTACTGGAAAAACACCATACACATCTACACCCTGAGACTCTTTTGCCTCTTTACTGTAAATACTGTTTATTTGCACTCCTGGACACTTGTCACTTTACTGTACATCCTGTACACTTGCACTCCTGGACACTCTACTGTACATCCTGTACATTTGCACTCCGGGACACTTTACTGTACATCCTGTACTTTTGCACCCCTGGACACTACACTACGCACCTAACTTAAATATAATACTTGCACATGTTTATGTTTATGTTTAATAGTCATATCTACTAATACCTCCTATACTTAGTTTATTCTTTTACTGCACTACCTCATATCTACGACTGTTTACTTCCACACTTTCTATAGTTTTTTTGTATTTATATATATATTTTTTTAAGTCTCAATTTAGAATTTTATCCCTCAATAAGTGTATTGTACTACACCTATTGTTTGTTTGTACTGTGTATTCTATCTATCTATCTATCTATCTATCTATCTATCTATCTATCTATCTATCTATCTATCTATCTATCTATCTATCTATCTATCTATCTATCTATCTATCTATCTATCTATCTATCTATCTATCTATCTATCTATCTATCTATCTATCTATCTATCTATCTATCTATCTATCTATCTATCTAAAGCCATATCCACATTCTCCAGGTCTCAGGCAATGTGGCTCTCATTTACTGATTAACTGTAATCCATCTCTCTCTCACTCACTCACTCTCTCTCTGTCTCTCTCTCTCTGTCTCTCTCTCTCTGTCTGTCTCTCTCTGTCTGTCTCTCTCTCTCTCTCTCTCTCTCTCTCTCTCTCTCTCTCTCTCTCTCTCTCTCTCTCTCTCTCTCTCTCTCTCTCTCTCTCTCTCTCTCTCTCTCTCTCTCTCTCTCTCTCTATATCCAGCTCTCCATCCATCGCCTCTGCTGCTTCATTTTGAGCAATAAAGGATCAGCCCCAGAGCTCCGGGCGAGTCAGTGCATTACAGTCCTTTCACCCTGAGCGGGACCACCGCTATCATCTCTCTAACCTGCAGACCCCAAACCGCTCCTTTTCTCTTTCCCTCCCTCTCCTCCACTCCTCCCTCCATCCATCACCAGTCTGTTCACAGCACTGTGAAATCACCACGTTTACCACCATTCAGATCTAAATCAAATTAAATACAAAAAATCTGTTACTAATGATTCAGCGCATTATAAACTTAAAACTTTACACCAATCTCCTCATTTTTTTATTTGATTCAATAAATCAGGAAATTCTAATTTTACATAACAGGTTTAAAGTTTTAGAACACACCCACATCCTTTTTTCTCTTTATTTTTTGGCATTTTAAGCTCCTCAGGTTCAGTCAATAACCAGAAATCTCATTTTTTTTGCTTGTTTGATTTTGAGTATCTGCTGATACCAAGTTCCGAAATGATACTTTGGCGAAAAAAATAAAAATCTAGGTGGTCCCTTATGGTTTTTAAGTTGGCTTGGAAAAGGCCAATTTTATTTGTAATCTTCTTCTTCTCAATTTTTTTTTTGCATTGTTTTAAACACTACTCACAACAATTTTAATTATTACTAAAACAATGGTATCAGAACATAGTTGTATGTTCTTGAACCGGTTGCTGACTGCGATCTTTCTCAGCTGCTTGTTGTCGCGAGCAGAAGTTTTTCGGACGCCGGAACAGTTGGTGCGCTTGCTGCAGTTTTTCTTGAGAGCTTTGCAGACGGAAGACTGGCTGATGCCGAGCTGCTCAGCAATTTTAGTTCGGGTCAAGCCTTGTTGGCGAAGGGCTTGAATTTGAGCCACTATTCCGGTTGAGAGGTCGCGCTGCTTACCCATGATTGATTTTACAACTTAGAAATTCTACTCAACCCTGACTTTATACTGCACAGTGAACACTCTTCACAGAAAACAAAAATTTGAGCATTTATTCTAATTCAATGAAACAGTTTCTCCATTATTCTAATTCAATAAAACAACAGTGTCACAGTTAAATGGCCTAAATGGGCCTTTTGGAAAGCTCAGCTGAGCAAATTTTTTTCCAGGTAACGAGTTCTGTGATTAGTCTAACGAGTAGGACAGGTGCGGTGAACACCTGATTTGCTTTCTGCACAAAAAATGCATTCAAAGAATTTCATGATTGCACTATTTCAAATTATTCTAATTCGTTGACCAGCACCTGTAATGGGATTACCGTGCATTAGGCTGCTAATCCAGGCTAATCTGGATTAAGATATTTAGCCTCCTGCATCACACTCCCACAGGTAATGACAGAGTTAAACCACAATGAGCTCTACAGCAGTGTACGCTACCGGTCAAATTTAAAAAAAAACTCCTATTGTTTAGTTGTCTAGTAGCCATGCTTTTTTTTTTACTAAACGTGCTGTAGCCATGTGGATCAGCCAGGCGTCACTCTTCCTGTAGCAGTTTTCTCCAGTTTTCAAGAGTTTTATGAAACAGTACCTGCTCTCTGGCTTAATCTGTAATTTGTATAAAGAAAAGACTTCTACTTTTAACAGTTACAGAGTTCTCTGTGTTTCTGTGTGTTTTTCTAGTTATGATAAAGAAAGTGTGAATGTGTAAGTGTGTAAGTGTGTAAATGCTGCAGTAGAGAGTGCAGTAATAGCATCTGATCTAGTACTGCTTTTATACAGACAATTTTTTCAAATCCATTTCTAAAGCTCAGTTTATTTCCATTGCTACTTACCATCTATAAGCTGATAGCCAATTAATTGTTCGTTAAAAAATATGCCCTCTTTTATAAACCTTTTTAAAAAAGATTTTATTAGGTTTACTATATACTTTTACAATGTATTAACTTGTTTTAGTAGTTCTTAGTTATAAGTAATAGTTAAAGTGAATTACAACATAAAATAAGAAAATTGGAAAATACAAAAATCCAAGTAGATCAGCAGTTCTAGAAATACTTAGACCTGCCTCTTCTGACACCAACAATCACGCCACACTCAAACTCACTGACATTGTATTTTTTCCCCCATGTTCCCTCATTCTCATGTTGGTGTGAAACTGACCTAAATCTGCTGGACAGTCTCTGCATTATTTTATGATTTCCACTGTTTCCACATGATTGGCTGATTCCATAACTGCATAAATGAGTAGCTGTTCAGGTGTATATAATGGAATTGTAAGGTAGGTGGAGTTTTAATTTAATTTATGTTATTAAACAGTGTTAGAAAACTATGCAGCTTTATTTCATCATCAGTGTTAGCTGTTAACTGCAGTTCTCTTACCTTGCCCTCCCATTCCTTCAGGAGTGTGTGCATCTCTCCCTCCTTGGCGTAGGCCAGCGGAGTGTGTCCCAGCTCGTTCGTCTGCAAGGGGTCGGCACCTGCACGCAATGAAAGACCACAGGTCAGAGGTCAACATCGGGGCTATGAGTCAAGCTGGCAGCCCAGTTAGGGGGTCGCTGTGTTAAGAAACCCCCTGAAAGTGTGCCGAGAAAATAACACACACACACGCACACACACACACACACACACACATACAGACACATACAGACACACACACACTCCACACAGGGATTGATCCTACACTCAGGGGGACACTGAGACAATAAGCTCATGCCAGGAGACATCCGGATATCTATCTGCATACAAGTGGATACACGTGTGTGTGTGTGTGTGTGTGTCTCCTTTTGTGCACTTCATGATCCACATGAACAAATAAACTATATAAAGAAGAGACAGGCGGATGTATATGTAGAAAGAAAGACAAAGATGCAGACATACAAATGTTATATACAGATAGACAAATAGATAGAGAGACAGATATACAAAGAGAGAAATGGATAGATGAATGGATAGACAGACGGATGGATGGATGGATAGATAGACGGCTGCAGTACATACATAAATGGATGGATGGATGGATGGATGGATGGATGGATGGATGGACAGATGGAAGGATGGAAAGAATTGGATAGTCGGATGCACATACATTCATACATACATACATACATACACATAGACAGATAGATAGAGGGACACATACATTCATAGATAGATGGACAGACAGACAGACAGACAGACAGACAGACAGACAGACAGACAGACAGACAGACAGACAGACAGACAGACAGATAGATAGATAGATAGATAGATAGATAGATAGATAGATAGATAGATAGATAGATAGATAGATAGATAGAAGAATTTAGTGACATAAAGAGATACAGATATATTGATCGACAGACAGATGGAAATATATACAGATATAGGTAGTTATAGACAGATAAAGCGAAAGACTTGCAGACAAGCAGCAAGACAGACAAAGAGAAAAACATACACAGATAAATAGAGAAATGGATCAATAGATAGATAGGTATGTACAGATTTATACAGACACACTGTCAGATAGATAGATATACAGACAGTGTTTCTATTATTTGTGTGTTTGTGTTTGTGTGTTTAAGGAGGAACAAACTGTCATGTTTCTTTCCTCCCCCTAAATCACCCCCCCTCCCCAGTGCTGCACTGCTTACTCAGTTAAAGGCTGACAGGCCGCCGGACCGGCTATTGTTCACCCATTACAGCATGCGGGCACGCTGTGAGTGAGACAGCGGGGGGCAGTGAGACACCCGCTGCAGCAGCTCTTACCCCCCGAGTCAGGGGGCATTGTACCCTTTTACACTGACCTGCCCTGCGTGTCACACACACGTGTCGATACAGCAAAAATATCTAAGCCTATTCATATATATATATACACACACACACACACACAGAGAGAGAGAGAAGATAGACAGGAAAGCAAAACATGCATTGACAGGTTAAGAGACAGACAGACTGGTGCACAGACAGACTGACAGACAGCATGTCAGTGAGACAGACAGTTACATAGTTGAGCAGACACCGACAAACTGAAAGATTGACGGATAGACAGTAAGACAGACAGGTTGCCTGACATAGACAGTGAAAGATGGATAGGCAGGTGAACACACAGAGAGACAAATACACAGGCAGACAGACTGATAGACAGATAGACAGATTGATTGATAGACACAGGGGCAGGTGGGCAGATACTAAAATCAAAATACTCTGTGAAGCATTTAGGTGCTCTTATCTGGGGAGCTGTTAACTTGTGGTTTCTGAGTCTGGTAACTTGTCCTGTGCAACAGAGGAAACTCTTGCTCATCCTTTCCTGGGGCGGTCCTGATGAATGCCAGTTTCATCATCATAACATGACATATTCTTAAACTTCTTTATTTCTTCATAATTTATTTCTCTCATATTTTTTTCTTTATTTAGTTGAGTGGTTCTTGTCATAATATGGATTTGAAACATTCTCAAATAGAGCTATTTACTGTACACCAACTCTACCTCTTCACAACTGATGCTCTCAAAAAAAAAATCGAGTAATTGACTCTTGACGAGTTCAGCACAGCTGTTAATTGAAAGCCATTCCACCTTATAAATCTGACTGAGAAAATCCAGAAATTTCCTCTGCTGACAACTTTTATGGAAACGCAGATTTCATTTTCCAGCAGGACATGGCACCAATTGGTCTTATATAATATTAAATTTTCTTAGACTGATTTTTGGGTTTTTATTGGCTGTAAGCCATAATCAACAACAATAAAAGAAATAAACGCTTAAAAGAGAGTTTCACATTTTCGACTGAATTACTGAAATAAACTTTTCAATGATATTTTAATTTTTTGAGATGCACTAGTATTCTACTAAAACATAGATAGATTTACAGATTGACAGGCAGACAGAAACACAGACAGTAAGACAGTTTTATGGCCATGCCTGATCTGGGAGAGAGACATTCTTTTTAAGAAACTCTGAACAATCAAATTACCAGCCAAGCTAAACAGCCCAGTTAGCTGTTAGCATTTAGCTGTTAGCGTGCAGGCCCATGCTGTGCGCTCTGGCTAATCGCTGGTATTATTGATAAAACTCTAAACACGTCCAAGCGCAACATCCCGATCGATAGAGAACGGACATAAAAAAGGGAAAGTAATAAAGAGACGCTGTGGCCCTGTCCTCCCTTTACACCTTCCCTCGTTCCTCTCGCGCTTTCTCTCTCCCTCACAGATAATAAATAGCATCATTTAGAGCTCTAATATCACACACTCGCACACAGCCCCTCTGGGCACAGAGCGTTAAAGAGAGGCAATACTAATGATTAGCTGACCCTCAGAGAGACACACTCATACACGCGTGTTTAGCAGTCCGCTCTATATATCGAGAGACAGCAGAGATAACTGTTAAAATGTAAAACAATAATAATAATTAGTTAAACTATAGTTAAAACACTGTATGTACTGTATAATGAAGCCTCTGTCTCCTTACTGTGTCTGTATTGTTCCCCTGTCATTCTCCAGCTGGCTGGATGAGCTGTAGACTGGTAGCAGACTGGTGGAGGGGGTATGAGGGCTGTCCCCTAAGGGCCAGGGGTCAGGGGCCGGGGCTCAGATGATTAGTCACCTCCCACGGCCTACAGCCTGGAGCACTAACTTAGTTGTGCGCCATAATATTTGAGACGGGGGTTCATTAACAACAAAACAAACTCAAAACAAGAATAGACCTTTTTCACACTTCAAGGTGTTGGTTAATGTGGAAGCATAAATAGTTAACAATAGGTTAGTTAGTAAGTTAAGTGAATTCCGGATGTGTTGTGAGCAATGGCTGAGGCTACTATTAGTTCCTAAATAGACAAATAATTAATCAATAGCGCACCCACCAGAGTTTATACTCAATCAGGATTAATCTGTTCAACTCCATCTGAAAAGCCCTGATAATTAAATCTTAATTTAAACATTGAATCAACAAAAATAAGCGTAAAACTAAACCGGAGTTTAGTCGGCGAGTTCAGCTCTGTGATTAAAACTGGGATTAAAAATGCTAAATTCAACATCAGCATAAATTAATTCAGAATTTATTTAGATTATTATCAGTGAGGACTGTCAGCAGCTCTGGAATAACCTTCCCGAAAATGTTTGTGGCTCAAACATAGTCTCAATCTCTCAAACTTACTTGTTTAGTCTAGCTTTTGGTATATAATGTTTTTCCCTTTAGATAAAGCTGCAGATCCAGGGGTTCATAAACATATGGAATCATGGTAAACTCATATGCTGGTGCAAATGCCAGTGTTGCAGGGTGCCTCTGTGTCTATGAGAACCTGAGGTACATCTTTCGATATCGTTCCGGACAGGTGGGCAGTCAGTAACTGGGAGAATGGCAGAAATATGTCTATGTGTCCATGATTGAGTATAAACTCTGGTGGGTGCGCTATTGATTAATTATTTGTCCATTTAAGAACTAATAGTAGCCTCAGCCATTGGTCACAACACATCCGGAATTCACTTAACTAACTAACTAACTAACTAACTCTCTCCCTTTAGTTAGGCTCTTATTTTCAGATCTGCCGGTCATTAGTCATTAGATTATCACACTCTGATAAGGTTGCATATTTTCTGTTCTCCATAAATCCAGTCCAGACTAATTCCATATTTCTGCCATTCTCCCAGTTACTGACTGCCCACCTGTCCGGAACGATATCGAAAGATGTACCTCAGGTTCTCAGTTTATACCAACCGCCTTGGACTAGTTGCTATCTCTCTACTACCAATTACACTGAAGTTTATATAAACTCTAATTAGGAATTGTAAAATTACAAGTGAATGTGTTTTTAAACAAACAATGACTGAATTAAAAAGTAAAGGGACTCTGGACATCAAGCAACAAAATTTACAAAAATTGAACTATTTAATATTCTGAAATTGTTTATTAAACAAGCCTGATGCATTTTAGAAACATGTGTTTTTGTTTAATGGATGGATGAAGTTAAAACCAAACTTCTTTTTTTGATCCTTTAAAAGCAGAAGAATAATGTTTAAAGAATAAGCAGCAGAACGTTTCTTTTAAAGAACACCTCTCCAACTGTTAAGCATGGGGGTGGATGTATCATGCTTTAGGTTCGTTTTGCAGACAGTGGCACTTGCAACCTTTCACTGGTACAGGAAAAAATAGATTCGATCAATATTAAGAGAATATCAAGAGAATAAAATGAGTATAACTTCTGCAATACAATGTCGAAAACACAATTGACCACCTAAAAATTTGCAAGTTTGAAGTTTTGCCATGGCCATCACAGTCCTTCAACCAAAACATCATGTCTAGAAAATCTAGAAGCTTTTGGTGAAGAAGAATGGGCAAAAACTTCCCAAACATGACCTGAAAATCTCCTACATGTATGCCTTCATCCTCACTTTCTTTAACATGAATGTTTTAAATACTGGAGGACGTGACTACTCTGGCTTCAGCACCTCTGTGTGCCGGACGGGTGAGTGGAAGACCCTCCAGGAGCATGGTGATAAATGGAGGGCCAAGGCAGACGCTCATGTCCGGCCGCTCATAGGGGAAATAAGGTGCCTGACCAGCCCTGCGGTCAGACTTTGTGTGTGTGTGTGTGTGTGATGAGGATTGGAGAGAGATTGGAGAGTTTGCAGGTATGACAGGAGCCTATTTCTCATGTTTATTAAAGTGTCTCCAAATGACAGCAGAGCGACTCCAAAGCAGAAAAGAAAAACAAAACCCAAAACCTCTTAACTCCACTTCAACTCAGGAAGAGCTTGATGCTAAGCTGTCGATCTGAACGTACCATGTCTTGAAGATGAAACGTCCACATGGTGTATATAAACTGTATGAACATAAAAAAAGAGTCACTGAAAGGAGTTAAGACTCAATAAGAGAACCTCTTTATTACCAGGGAGAACCACCATTTAAGAAAAATAAAGACTCAGAAGGAGAGGCCCTCTAAGAACTTGGGGAAGAACAATTTGTGATGAACCAAACTCAAAAGGGAGAAACCTTCTAGGAGCATGAGGAAGTACCACTTTAAGTTTCAGAAGTTAAGATTCAGTGGAAGAACCACTGAGAGGAATCAAGACAAAAGGAAAAGGTCTGCAAGAACATGAGGAAGAACCACTGTCAGTGCTTTTTCACTGGCCTGAAACCAGCACCGTTCTGGTTTGCTAACCTAATTTTGATATGGTTTGATGCGCTTCCACAAACAAAAGTAGGTTCTGGTACCAGAAACATTCATTCTAGAGCTGCATGATATATCGTTTAAGCATTATCATCGCGATGTGTGTATGCACAATAGTCAAATCACAGGACATGCAATGTCACATGAGGCAATTAAATCAAACACGTCATGTTGCAAGGTTTTGATTCTTGACATAAAAAGTAGATACACAGCGCTGTCTCTGTGTCTGTATGAGTGACACGCTGCTGCTGCCTGAGAAGAGCGAGGGGGAGGGGGAGCGCAAGGGGGGGGGGAGGGGGAGCGCAGGGGGGGGGGGGGCAGAAGTAAATAGAGGTAACTGTATGGCCTCCATGAACATGTGCTTGTACACGCACGAGTCTGGCCATGTGGATGGAGGCCATGTGGTTACTTCGGTTACCATGCGTTTACCTCTTTTCACGTGCTTGTAAAAGCATGTCTCAAAAGCTGTGCACCTCAGTGTAGTACAGTTTTGTGCAGATATTTCCAGCTACAGCTGAATTCACGCTTTTAATCCCAGAAAAATGCTCTTATTTGCCTTTTAAAAAGCCATTTAAGTGCCTTATTAAAGGGTCGATTACTGTTGTTTTGCTGTTTTCCTCTGGTTTTAAGTGCTCGCCAATGACTCTCTTGAGCTCTTAATCAGTCCAAACGCGAGACAGAGTGCGGGTGAAGGCAGGGCTGGTGACGTCATGGGCCCTGCATTGTTTAATATTGCAGAAAAAAGAACATTTGCAATGTAAAATTATCCCAATATCGTGCAGCCCTAGTTCATTCGCAGCGGAAACCGAAGAATACCAGGTTCTTCAGCCTGAACCATGACCGTTTCTGTTCAGCGCCGCTGTGAGACATCCTCTGTTGATGATGTATGATGTGATGTTTTGACGGTTCCACTAAAACTGGTGGTAAAGCGGGCTGGTTCACTGAAAAGCACCACGGTTCTTATAAGCACGAACAGAACTGGTTCAAGAACCAGAGTTCTTTTTGTTGGAAAAGCGCTCTTAGATGACTCAAGACTCTCTTCTTTTGAATCATAAGGAATAACAAGTGAGAGTCACAAACACTCTTTTGCAAACATTTGATTCATCCTCATTGACTCAAAAAAAAAAATTAGTGTAAGACTGGAATTCTTCTGGGATGTTCAGGACAGATGAGGTGAATAAGTAGATGCAGGACAAGTTTGGGGGAAGGTTACACTCTGTACTTTTAACAGGTACTTTCAGAGAAAACGTTTTGTTCGCTGATGATGTCAGCTCCCTGACAGATGATTCCCGACATCTGACGCTGCTCTGTCTGCTGGGGCGTGGCCACCTGCCACAGAGACTTCTGGGTAATGGACTTTTTAAATCCATAATCAGATTTTTCTGTATTAAAAAAAGAACGATTTGCGTTCGCTCGTAAGTTCTGCTTTTTGTTTGAATGCAAAAATGCATCTGCTGCTTTAGGCCACTCATTTCATTTCTGGAGGCTGATCTCAAGGCAGTGTTGACACTTAAAGTGTGCTTCTAACAGCACTCTGCTTTTCATTCCTCCTCATTTCCCTCTCCCTGGCAGCGGATTTGCATTTTTGAATGCAGAGAAAAAAACAATATGATCCAGGACTCCCACGGAAATTTAATTACATCTGCTTGGACACAGAAACTGTCACGATTTGTGTGTGAATATGAATGTGTGTGTGTGTTTCTGTGCGCACGGGAAAGCATTTGCGTGATGAATTCTAAGCAAGGGGCATGCATTTGTAAAATTGATTAATAAATGTTTTGCTATCATGAAAAAAAAAACTTTTATTGTACCTTTAATGGAAGTGCATGTAACAATTTTATCTTTAAGTTATGTAAAATAAAAAAATAAGTAGATTACAAGGCTTTTGATGTGTTTAATGTGATGCAAGACTGCGCCAAGGTCCAGTTCTGACACTCGACAGGGGGTTGATTGAGAAATATATAAAGGACTTAAGTTAATGCAACTTGTCGTAACAATGGGAAAAGTACACCTTGTGTGGCTGGAAACACGCAAAAATGATGTACTAATTCTCCTAATGAATCAAAGGATGTGTTTTCGGCGTAGCATTAAATAAACCATTCAGTGTGTCAATTGCCATTCCCTTTAAGAGCTACAGTTGTGGTCAAAAGTTTACATACACTTGTAAAAAAACATAATGTTATGGCTGTCTTGAGTTTTCAATAAGTTCTACAACTCTTATTTTTCTGTGATAGAGTGATCGGAACACATACATGTTTGTCACAAAAAACAGTCATAAAATTTGGTTCTTTCATAAATTTATTATGGGTCTGCTGAAAATGTCACCAAATCTGCTGGGTCAAAAATATACATACAGCAACAAAATTTGTCAATTTTGGTGATGTAGCGAGTTGTGTCAATCAAATTAGCTTCATGTCATGGCCTCTTCACTTCTTGTAAGTGATTCTGATTGACTACAGCTGTTGACTTCTCATGAGCCCATTTAAATAGGGCTCATTTGACCCAGTGATTAGACTCAGCTACAAAAGCTACAATGGGAAAGTCAAAGGAACTCAGTGTGGATCTGAAAAAGCGAATTATTGACTTGAACAAGTCAGGGAAGTCACTTGGAGCCATTTCAAAGCAGCTACACGTCCCAAGAGCAACTGTGCAGACAATTATACGCAAGTATAAAGTGCATGGAACAGTTGTGTCACTGCCACGATCAGGAAGAAAACGCAAGCTATCACATGCTGCCGAGAGGAGATTGGTCAGGATGGTCAAGAGTCAACCAAGAATCACCAAGAAGCAGGTCTGCAAGGATTTGGAAGCTGATGGAACACAGGTGTCAGTCTCCACAGTCAAGCGTGTTTTACATCGCCATGGACTGAGAGGCTGCCGTGCAAGAAAGAAGCCCTTGCTCCAGAAAAGGCACCTTAAGACTCGGCTGAAGTTTGCTGCTGATCACATGGACAAAGATAAAACCTTCTGGAGGAAAGTTCTCTGGTCAGACGAAACAAAAATTGAGCTGTTTGGCCACAACACCCAGCAATATGTTTGGAGGAGAAAAGGTGAGGCCTTTAATCCCAGGAACACCATGCCTACTGTCAAGCATGGTGGTGGTAGTATTATGCTCTGGGGATGTTTTGCTGCCAGTGGAACTGGTTCTTTGCAGAAAGTAAATGGGATAATGAAGAAGGAGGATTACCTCCAAATTCTGCAGGAAAACTTAAAACCATCAGCCCGAAGGTTGGGTCTTGGGCGCAGTTGGGTGTTCCAACAAGACAATGACCCAAAACACACATCAAAAGTGGTAAAGGAATGGCTAAACCAGGCTAGAATTAAGGTTTTAGAATGGCCTTCCCAAAGTCCTGACTTAAACCCCATTGAGAACATGTGGACAGTGCTAAAGAAACGGGTTCATGCAAGAAAACCATCACATTTAGCTGAACTGCACCAATTCTGTCAAGAAGAGTGGTCAAACATTCGACCTGAAGCTTGCCAGGAGCTTGTGGATGGCTACCAAAAGCGCCTAGTTGCCGTGAAAATGGCCAAGGGACATGTAACCAAATACTAATGTTGCTGTATGTATATTTTTGACCCAGCAGATTTGGTGACATTTTCAGCAGACCCATAATAAATTTATGAAAGAACCAAATTTTATGACTGTTTTTTGTGACAAACATGTATGTGTTCCGATCACTCTATCACAGAAAAATAAGAGTTGTAGAACTTATTGAAAACTCAAGACAGCCATAACATTATGTTTTTTTACAAGTGTATGTAAACTTTTGACCACAACTGTAGGTGAGCTCTGACTTTGGCAGATTGCAATTTTACCTGTGCAGCACCTCTTAGCACATGTGACATACCTGTGTTGCCAAGATAGCAATGAACATCTGACAATTGACATATGTCTAAGTTTTAATCGGTCAGTGGTGCACCCGTGTTTTCCATTGCAAAGATAGCAATATGCCAGAAATTTACCTGAACACACCTAATTTCCAGACCACTACACCCATCAGTGTAGATATATTCACAAGCACTAAAAACAGTGAAAACAGATTGTTGGTGGGGTGTAAGATAGCAATTTGACCCTGGTCAAAGCAGCTCAGGTATTCACGATGCACATTAATCCCATATCATTTATTATTATTATTTTTTTTTTTTACCTATTTTGACAAGATCATACAGGGTCATAATCTTTTACATATATATGTATATTACACATAGTTGTAATGACACACACACATAAACACTCTCTGCAGCTTCGTCCCCTTTCACCAGGCAAGGTAGCTCCTTAAACAAGCAGCCTGGGTTGCCTGAGGCAGTTACGCTCAGGTTGACCCCTCACCCCAGGAGTGGTCGAGTCTTGACCCTCTTTCAGAGTGTGTCAGGAAGTGTGTGTGTGTGTGTGTGTGTGTGTAATGGGATTTATTATATGAGCCCAAAGGGGTAATAACAATAAAGTTATTAAACAATTAAATCAACATTTATTATTGAATTGAATAAAATTTTAATTACACCCTGTGCAAAGTGAATCACGATGCTCATTGCCATCCTACACCCCACCAACAGTCTATTATATACAACAATCAGACTATTTCTGTGCTGATGAGTGTGTTGGTCTGGAAGTGAGGTGCGTTCAGGTAAATTTCTGGTGTATTGCTATCTTGGCAACATAAAACATAGGTGCACCACTGACTAAATACAACCAAGACAGACACCAATAGTCAGACGTTCATTGCTATCTTGGCAGTGAATTGTCAACAGTCGAAAGCCCAACACACATACACACCCGCTTGTTATGCACAGAGGGACACAGAGCATTGCACAAACCCAACTTTCACATCAACAATAAACAGGATGAACGAGTATAAACGAGTGGTCAGTGTGGGGTCGGTTCTCTGGGTGTGTCTCACCTGCTTCCAGCAGCATGCGGACAGTGCGAGGGTCATCTGCCAGAACAGCGTAATGCAGCGAACTACAGCCACGAAAACTCGCGCGACTACTGAGCCTGCTGCTGAACTCGTCCTCCCTACTGACCAACACTGAGAGAAAGAGAGAGAGAGATGGTTAACACATACATATGTAAGGCTATTCCATGGGGTACCCCATACATGAAGTATTAGTAAAAAGTTTGGACACACCTTCTCATTTATTGTTTATAAGTTTCATATAGTAAATTAATACACATGAAGGAACACATGGAATCATGTAGTAACTTAAGTGTTAAACAAACCAATTTATTGGTTTCTGAGGCTGGTCACTGTAATGTACTTATCCTGTGTAACAGAGGAAACTCTTGCTCCTCCTTTTCTGTGGCGGTCCTGATGAGAGCCAGTTCCATCATAATGTATTTGACTGTCTCTGTGTCTGAACTTGAGGATACTTTTAAAGTTTTTAAAATGTTTGACTGACCTTCATTTCTAAGTTAGTAGTTAGTTGCATAGTTCTCGTCATAATATGGATTAGAACATCACTTAAATAGAGCTATTCCCTGTATACCAACTCTACCTCTTCACAACTATACAATTGATGCTCTCAAACACATTAAGAGAAAAGAAATTCAAGCACTTAACTCTTGACTCTTGACTGAGAAAATGCCCAAATTATATTTATTTATATGGATTACTAATATGGATTACTATTTTACACATTTTAAACATGTAACACAGCATAACTCCAAATATAAGGATTATTTCCATTGCTTAAAGGCAAATCTAATATTTGTATTAAGTCTGGAACCCAAAAAATTCACCAAATGATATTCCTTCTTTGAGATGCTTTATCAGGCCTTCTCTGCTTGTTTGTGGGTCTGGGTTTGTGTTCTGCATCAGTTATGTCTTCAGTAAGTAAAAAGTTGCTATATGTGCTGTCTGTACTGTCTTTAATTGAATCTGAAACAGAGGCACACACCATACAGTAGGTGCCCATGCCATAACACTGCCTTCACCATGTTTAACAGATAAGGTGGTCCGTCTGACTGTGAATCACTGCTGTCCTTCTCTGGGTTCATGATAGTTTTAGTCAGTGAGATAGACAGAGAGAGAGAAAATGGGAATAAAGGGAAAGAAAGAGAGAGAGAGAGAGAGATGGGGACAGAGAGAAAGGGAGAGACAGAGAGAGAGAGATAAGGAGATGGAGAGAGAAAGAGAGAGAGATACGGGCATAGAGAGAAAGGGAGAGACAGAGAGAGAGAAAGAGAGATAGATAAGGGGATGGAGAGAGAAAGAGAGAGAGAGAGAGAGAGAGAGAGAGAAATTGACAAGGGGAGAGAGAGTGAGCAAAAGAGAGAAGACAAGGGGTGAGAGAGAGAAAGAAAGAGAGATATATTTAGTGAATAGAGAGAGAATGGGAGATGAGGATAAAGGTGAATTTGTGTGGGAGTTTAGAAGAAAACAGCAAACATTAAACACACACACACACACACTCCCTCTTTAGTTATAACTGACCTACTCTCTCTTTTTCTCTCTCTGTCTTTGTTTCTCTCTCACACTCACTTTATAGATCTCTCAGCAGCCAGCTCTCTCCCTCTCTCTCACACTCTCTTTTGCTCACTCTTAAACACAGTGTGGCCCACTTTACATACAAAACTGACATAAACTCACATACACACTTCCTCTCCACCCATACTTCTCCTTATTCCTTTCTTTCTTTTCCTTTATTCCATCCTCCCTCAGTCTCTCTCTCCCTCACTCTACCCCTCCTCTCTCTCTCTCGCTCTCTGCTGTCAGGCTGGTCGTCATTGGTAACTAATGTCTGAGAGCCGGATAATCACAGCTAACTCAATAAAGCGTCAGAGAGAGAGGAGCATACCATCCATCACACACACACACACACACACACACACACACACACACACACACACACACACAATCTTCCACCATCACACACAGAAAACAACATGCATGCACTCTCTCCCTCTCTCTCCCTCTCTCTCCCTCTCTCTCTTTCCCTCTCTTTCCCTCTCTCTCCCTCTCTCTCTTTCCCTCTCTCTCTTTCCCCCTCTCTCTTTCCCTCTCTCTCTTTCCCTCTCTCTCGTGAACGTTCTATCGCTAGCTCGCTCTCACTCACGCAAATGCGCACACGCGCACACACACACACACACACACACACACAATCTTCCACCATCACACACAGAAAACAACATGCATGCACTCTCTCCCTCTCTCTCTTTCCCTCTCTCTCTTTCCCTCTCTCTCTTTCCCTCTCTCTCTTTCCCTCTCTCTCTTTCCCTCTCTCTCTTTCCCTCTCTCTCCCTCTCTCTCTTTCCCTCTCTCTCGTGAACGTTCTATCGCTAGCTCGCTCTCACTCACGCAAATGCGCACACGCGCACACACACACACACACACACACACACACACACTTATGCCCATCCATCATGGTGCATCTGGGGAAGCCTCCTCCCAGACGGCCCAAAAAACTGCCAACAATACAAATGTGTGTAATATACATATCATATATAAATATGTCTCCTACTGCAGTGTGTGTGTGTGTGTTTGTGTGTGTGTGTGTGTGGGTTTGAGTGCTGGAGTTTTTTTTTTTTATGAAAAATAATAAAAAATAACATGCTGGAAAATAGAACGATTACACATATGCAAATAAGTGGAGCGTGTTTGGATACCCCATAATAATACTGTCCATGAGTAAATTGATATTTGCAATAACATGTACACACACATACACACTCCCGCTATATTTCTCTATGAGTGAGAGCAGAAGGATTAGTACATTTTTTAAATTGGGAGCTGCTCTGTTTTATGGAGGGTTTCTTCACTATTCAGACACAATGATAGTGATGATGATGATTATATTAGTTGGACTGTCATTGAGAAAGTGTTTCACAGTAAAAGGTAGTAAAAGTATGATTGTAAATGTATCGAAAAATATTGAAGACTATATTAAAGCTCTACAGGAACACATGCAGAATTATTCTGTAAACAAAATATGTTAAACAAACCAGCATGTGTTTTATACTTTAGATTCTTCTAAGTATCACATTTATCTTTGAGGACAGATCTGCACACTCTTGGTATTTTAATCTCAGTGTCTTCATGAGGGAGAGTCACCTGGAATAGTTTTCTCAGCATCTTGAAGGAAGGAGTTCCTGGAGGTGCTGAACAATAGTTGCTGCTTTTCCTTCACGCTGTGAAGCTCCAGCTCATCCCAAATCACCTCAAATCGCTATCTCAGTTCATCAGGTTTAGATCAGGTGGTTAATGTGGAGGACAAACCCTTTTTTATTGTTTACTACATAATTTCATATGCTTGCCTCTGCTGACAAATTTTATGGAGATGCAGATTTCATTTTCCAGCAGGACTTAGGTATTTGTCAGGGCTGTACAATATAAAAAAACTGCCATTGTGATATTTTGCTATTCTGCAATATTAAAAAGAATTTTCACCAGTTTTCCCCTGATTTTAATGATATAACATGTCAGAATATTTTTTATGCACTCAAATATAAAATATTTCGAATATCAGAGTAATTAATTCTAATTCTAAACTAAAACATTTCCCAGATTATTCAATATCGAATTAAATTAAAAATCGTACTGAATTGAGACCTTCTAAATCAGAATCGTGTGATATAACATAACAAGTCTGTTAATAACATAAGATGATCTGTCGAGCACAAGGGTAAAAACAAAGGATTACAACAGCGAGTAACTACTGCATTAAAATATGCCTAAACTGCACCAACTAAATCATTACCAATTATCATCAGGTCTTCTCTGAATAAGACCTTCAGAATTACTGATAAGATCATATGACCCCTATCAAAACCTTCCAACTACCTCACTCAAAAACAAATTCTAAGGAAGACACTGGAGAATGAGAACTTGGTCTTCACTTACCCTCCAAAGAGTGGACGCCTTTATCTCGCGCCGTGCCGTAAACACTACTGAACTCATCTCCAAGGTTTGGATCAGCACCAGACTCCAACAGGACCTTCACCACACTGTGAGAGAAACAGACATATAGAGACATCTGTTAAGATACGAACGTGCCAAAGTCAGTGGGCACCTGCCTCTTAAAAGGAATGACAAGCGGCACTGTGATTGTTTGATTAATTATGAGAAATAGTACATTTTGTGCATTTCGAGCTGTGCAATGTGTATTTTTTGCGCTCTCACGATACCAAAGACACGCCCTAAATCCAGCTGCATGATGTGCAATTGACTAGTGTGCTGTAGATCACTAAAATAGAGCCTTATGTCTTATTGACTTTAATCTATTTTAAGTTTATCTGTTCCAATATTTTTGCGCACAAGAAAAATGAGCGCACTGGATCTGAACTGTGTATCAGATCCAGATGTAAATACCTGATCTGAGATCGGCCTACAGCAGAAATAGGTGTAGATAATTATTACATATCTATACTTATATTACTTATTACTTATATACACTACCGTTCAAAAGTTTGGGGTCACATTGAAACGTCCTTATTTTTGAAGGAAAAGCACTGTACTTTTCAATGAAGATAACTTTAAACTAGTCCTAACTTTAAACAAATACACTCTGTACATTGCTAATGTGGTAAATGACTATTCTAGCTGCAAATGTCTGGTTTTGGTGCAATATCTACATAGGTGTATAGAGGCCCATTTCCAGCAACTATCACTCCAGTGTTCTAATGGTACAATGTGTTTGCCCATTGGCTCAGAAGGCTAACTGATGATTAGAAAACCCTTGTGCAATCATGTTCACACACCTGAAAACAGTCTAGCTCATTACAGAAGCTACAAAACTGACCTTCCTTTGAGCAGATTGAGTTTCTGGAGCATCACATTTGTGGGGTCAATTAAACGCTCAAAATGGCCAGAAAAAGAGAACTTTCATCTGAAACTCGATAGTCTATTCTTGTTCTTAGAAATGAAGGCTATTCCATGCGAGAAATTGCTAAGAAATTGAAGATTTCCTACAACGTTGTGTACTACTCCCTTCAGAGGACAGCACAAACAGGCTCTAACCAGAGTAGAAAAAGAAGTGGGAGGCCGCGTTGCACAACTAAGCAAGAAGATAAGTACATTAGAGTCTCTAGTTTGAGAAACAGACGCCTCACAGGTCCCCAACTGGCATCTTCATTAAATAGTACCCGCAAAACACCAGTGTCAACATCTACAGTAAAGAGGCGGCTGCGGGATTTTGGGCTTCAGGGCAGAGTGGCAAAGAAAAAGCCATATCTGAGACTGGTTAATAAAAGAAAAAGATTAAGATGGGCAAAAGAACACAGACATTGGACAGAGGAAGACTGGAAAAAAGTGTTGTGGACGGATGAATGGACCGTATGGTACACCAGAAGTGCCCATCCAACCA
Source organism: Astyanax mexicanus (assembly GCF_023375975.1). Lineage (NCBI taxonomy): Eukaryota > Metazoa > Chordata > Actinopteri > Characiformes > Acestrorhamphidae > Astyanax > Astyanax mexicanus. The sequence goes on along the minus strand of NC_064425.1, from coordinate 11,729,259 downwards.
ATCCAACTTGTGGGAGCTGCTTCTAGAAGCGTGGGGTGCAAATTCTCCAGCTTACCTCAACAAATTAACAGCTAGAATGCCAAAGGTGTGCAATGCTGTAATTGCTGCAAATGGAGGATTCTTTGATGAAAGCAAAGTTTGATGTAAAAACAATGTTATTTCAAATACAAATCATTATTTCTAACCTTGTCAATGTCTTGACTCTATTTTCTATTCATTTCACAACGTATGGTGGTGAATAAGTGTGACTTTTCATGGAAAACACAAAATTGTTTGAGTGACCCCAAACTTTTGAACGGTAGTGTATATATATATATTCTCATTTTTAACTCAGTATGTTATATCCTGTGAGCCAAGCTGAAAAACAAAGTGTAATTCCAGATTTCTCCTGGATGCTCTCAGTTAGCATGTGTATATATTCAGTTCCGTCAGCAGCTCACCTGATTTACCAAATTTACCAATTTACCAAACCAGTTGTTGATATAACGAGAACTAGAAATAACTCTATTAAACTGAGATGAGGAGAGATTAGGAGATGTTTTAAGGTAAACAGGGCTGTAAAAGCTCTGCTTTTTGTAAAATTGCTGTTAGTATTTATTGTAATGCTGGTGTTTTACTGAGCTAATAAACACTTACTTCACAGATAAGACACTTATTCTTTACTGAAATTCCCACAGGTGCCTAAAACATTTGAACAATACTGTATATTTTTATTTTTCTGAAACAAAGGCATTCAATGAGTTGGGTGTAAACGCATCTTCTACAGTATCTGCACCACATTAACAGGAATACAGTCAGCCATCAGTCTGTGTTACTCCTTCACTATCCTTCTCCAGTGGAAAACGCTCAACATCTTCGCAACAGTTCCCGACAGACCCACGGAAGGGAGGCTCCCTCTCCGTTGCTGTGGTGACGTCCGTCTCGCCTGTCCACCTTAGTACACACTTCCCATGCTCCGCTGCTCTTGTGGAGCAAACCACATACACAACACTTCCGGAAAACACTTCCCCACCCACCGCACCCACGGCAAAGGAGTCAGTGCAGCGTCAAAACAAACAGGTATCCCTTAGAGACGGCTTTGAGCTCGGGAGGCTAACACGCCCCACGCTTCAGGTACATCCGACTTCCCACATGTTCAACATATTTACCCAGTCAATGTCATTGTCACTGTGCACTTGACCGAGAGACCAGGGGCATGCACACATACACTGCCTTTCCTGTGGTAGACTGGGGTTCAATTCCCTTGCTGGCAAATAACACCATGCTAGACCAATACAAGTACATTGGGAAGACTCTTAAGTCCTAATGAAATGTGTTCAAATGTCTACATGACTTTAACCTAAACAGGCAGACACTTTGTTTTTGCCTGAAATCACTCAAAGTTTTGGTAAAACTTTACTTGAATGGTCAATTTTTTGGCCTTGTTGATGCTCAAATGACATTCAACTAACACTGAATTGAATGTCTATTAAATTTAACTTAACCCTATGTTGAATGTAAATGAGTCAAAATAGAACCTAACCTTACACCTTACCCTAACCTTAACCCTTTATCAACCATAGAATCGAACCCTACACCTAACCCTTACCCTAACCCTAACCTTAACCTAAACTTAAAATCTAACTCTAAACCCGATCCCAAAATATTAAGATAAGCGTTTGGATTAAAGTTGAATGTAGGGTTATATTCAATAGAGAATCAATTACTTTCACCTTTTAGTTAATTTGCATTTAATAAACATGCAGTTGAATGTTAGTTGAATGTCAATTAAGCATCAACGAGGCACTCAAATGGACCATCCAAGTAAAGTGTTACCAAAGTTTTTCCTTACAAAAGATTGCTAGAAACCTGGGTGTTGTGGGTGATGATCAGCTCTCCTTTACATACCATGTTTCCTCAATTGCTTGGTCTTGCTGCTTTGCGCTAAACATCATCAGACAAATTTGTACCTCATTTCTAAACCAACAGGCTACCCAACTCTTGATACAAGCAATGCCATACTAAGATTCCTCATGGCCTGTCTCATAAAACCACTTCAGATAGTCCAGAACACAGCAGTTCGCCTGGTCTTAAACCAACCAAAACAACGGGCACAGATCACCCCACTACTCATTGAGCTCCATTGAGCTCCACTGGCTACCCAAAGCCCTTATGATTGCCTACAAGGTGATAACAGAGCAGCTCCTGGCTACCTGCACTCGCTTCTAAAGATCTATGTTACCTCCCGGCTGCTGCTCTCCTATAGTGAACGTCACCTAGCTTTACCAAACATTCACACGAAGCAATCCAGACTGTTCTCATAGTTTATACATAGTTTCCCAATGGTGGAACAAACTACCTTATACTACTAGATCAGGAGCTTCCGGCACTACCTTCAAGAAACACCTAAAAGACAATGCTCTTCTTTCCTAACACCTCACTAACTGCTTCTAACCTCATTTCCTTCTCTATCCCACTATTCCCCCTTTGGTTTCCATTAAAAGATTTTACCTTGGACTTCTATGTCCTTTATTGCTAATTAATGTACATCATTAGTTTTTTTAAGTCGCTTTGGATAAACACTTACCTTAATTAAGTAGAAATGTTGGTTATCTATACTTTACTGGAGTAATTAATGTTAAGACGACTTTTTTTTTTTTTTTTACTTCTGCTCCTTACATTTTAAAAATAGCCTCGTTACTCCTATTTCAATTCAGCACGTTTTCATTTCAGATTCTCATCGTTCAAGAAAACCCCTATCCAGCTAAATCTCTCCATCCAGACAGAGTGAATCTGATTGTGGTTGGATGTAGAGAAGTATAAACATATACCATTCCGACTCCCTATTGGTTTATCCTGTGATCCATCACACCTGCACACGCCCCCCTCTAAGCTTAAACTTTAACATAATTACATTGTAGCTATTAGAATACATTCATTTTCAATGGGTATATATTCAGCTGAAACAGGGAGCCTATTGCATTCCAAATTTATCAACATTAACATTTGAATATAACATTTTAGTTATTATTGATTTTAGAAAAATGTGTTTTTTGGGGTGGGGGTAGAGCACTATAGGACCCTGTGGTCTGGCCTAAGCTTTTGTTCTTAATGGCTTTTTTTGGCATTTTAGGTAGTTTTAAAACCAGTACTTTTACACTTTTACTTAAAAAGTAAAAAGCTTGAGTGGATTTAACTTTAACTTTAACTTCTACAGAAGTATTTTAAACTGTAGTATCTAAACGTCTACCTACAGAGTAATGAATGAAGATACTTTTCACATCTTGGATGCAACATCACTACATAGAAATGCAGTTCTGATGGGAACATATGAGGGTTTCTGAAGCTCCTTTTGTCACTGTATGTGTGAGAGCGGGTCAGAGAGCAGCCTGACCCTGACTGAAGCTCAAACTCAAACACACCAAGACTGTGTGTGTGTGTGTGTGTGTGTGTGTGTGTGTGTGTGTGTGTGTGTGTGTGTGTGTGTGTGTACGCTTTATTCCATAAAATGCCAGCATACCCTGAAACCATACACTGCAAAAATCTAAATCTTAGTTAGTGAAATGATGTAATTTTAATCAGTCTTACTTAGAATTCTCACCTTATTTAAAGTAATGTAAACTTAAAATAAGCACAGAAATTCACTAGTCAAGCAATTCTTACAATACTTGTGACCAAATTTAAACATGCATTTATTGAATTTGGCTTGATTTAAGTTTTGCATATTTAAAAAAACTTAGTTTGAAAAATTAGCTTACCCCACTGGCAGATTTCTTTGCTTAATATAAGCATATTTTTGATGTCCATTACAAAAAAATAAGTATCTCCATTTTTGTCTTTTCTTTACTACCCACACACACACACACACACACACACCTGCTTCCTCCTTCTGCAGACTGTCTGTTGTTTACCAAACACACTTTAGAGAAAGCCAGCTTGTACTCTCTTCCGTTGTCAGATTGAGGGTCAATCACACTCACACTCTAACACACACACACACACACACACACCTGGACAGAGATGACCAGGTGTCCAGTGCCCTCTATCTAGATAAGAGACAGGTGGTTTAAGTACCATGGATGAAACTGTGTGTGTATGTGTTATTCTTAGACCAGTCTAATGGTTTTACACACACATTTACATGCATATTGTATATTTTAAGGAGGGATACTGAAAAATAAGGGTTAATTGCCATTTTAACAACATATTCTGCATCACTGATAAAATCTGATAAAAACCTCATGAACAGTTTGTATCGATTGGCTCAAAAATACATAAAAACGATTTGTTAAGGCTACTGCGCCTGCGCAGATCTCCACAGCAAGAGAGGCTTACACACAGGCAACAAGCTGATTTAAATTTTTTTCACCTGCAATAATCCACAATAAGCAGAATATATTAGCTTGTACATTTTAGAAACCTCACTGTAGTTGGCTGTGCCCCGTCTCAAAATCCAGCTTTCAGTTCATTATTCCTGGCTCTTCTTCTTCTTCACTACATACTTTCATTCAATAATGCATGCCCCATTCACACCTATTCTGATATAATAATGACAAAGATTTTAAAATTTAAAGCCAATTAGTTTCGCAAACAAGTGCTGTAGACTGACACGGTCAAGCTACAAGAAAACAAGTTCATATTCATAAAGTTTTTAAGCGTTCAGAAATCAGTATTTGGTGGAACAACCCTGGTTTTAATCCCAGTTTTCATGCATCTTGACATGTTCTCCTCCACTAGTCTTACACGCTGCTTTTGGATAACTTTATGCCACTCCTGGTGCAAGATTTTAAGCAGTTCAGCTTGGTTTTATGGCTTGTGATCATCCATGTTCCTCTTGATTATATTCCAGAGGTTTTCAATTTGGTAAAAAAAAAAAAGTCATAATTATTAAGTGGTCTCTTATTTTTTTTCAGAGCTGTATTTTTCAAAACACTCCTCAAATCAACATATACACATTTTTAACATTATGAATATTTTTGTGGCCAGTGACCTTAAATTGGGAAATGGATGTTTCTTTCTAAGGGATATCAAGGAAGCACAGTTATTTAAAGCTAACTTATGTAATACATATGTTTTTCCATGTCATCTATGAGGGTAAATGCAATTACATAAAGGCAAGACAAGCCTTCATTACAGCCACATTTACCAGCAAAACTCTAGAATAAAGCTGGGTACATTAGCTATAGGTTTCATAAACCTCACTGTAGCTGGCCGTGTCCTGTCTCCAACATTCCAGCCCTCAGTTCATCATTCCCGGCTCTTCCCGCTCCCCTCATTAGTAATACATGCCCCTTTCCCACCCATTCCGACTTAATCCCCTTCTATTCCCACCGACCCGCCCTCCCCTTTCTCTGCTAAAGGAGGGATAATCCCTCTCTCCTAAAGCCCCACTCCACCTCCTCTTCTCCTCCTCCTCTTCTCTCTTTCAGGAAGGAGGGAAGCTTTATCGCTCGTGTGTTTTTCTCTCTTTCCGCCTGGGAGAGGACGCCGTGCGCCGGCCGGCTGGAACGGTCAACAAGGGTTCCAGTCCATCGCTGGTTATTGTCCACGTGAATAGACAAACCCTCAGGGTCTGAAGGGGAGCTTGGGTGAAGAGCTCGCTCGCATGCACACACACACTCTCCCTCACACACACACACGGACATCAAAGCTAAGCAAACACACGTCCCTCTCTGACCAAATCCCAACCGTTAACTCTTTCAAAACGGTCAACACTGTAGCATTTCGAGGCTGGTGGTCAGACTCTGAAAAAGCAAAAGCTAAAGGTCACTCCAATTCACAGAAGGCACAGTTTTCACTCAGTAAAACAACCATTAAGGGTCTTATCGTACACCCTGCACAAGGTGCGTCACGATGCTTATTCCTATCTTGCGCCCAAACTGTTAAAATAGAGTCAAAGTTTAGGAATAAATCTAAACTGATTGGCGTAATGGTCTGGAATTGAGATATGTTCGGGTAAATGTCTGGCGTACTGCTATTTTGAAAGCAGAAAACACAGGTGCTCCACTGATGGTCAATAACCTAGACAACATACACGTATACCCTCGCTCATTAAACATACTCAAACCCAACTTTCACATCAAAAATAAACAGAATAAAAAATAAATTACCTTACTGTTCCCTTAAATGAGCTGCTGGCGTACCTTCACAGTGTAAACGAGCAGGTCAGTATCGGTCTCTGCTGAGACGCACAAAATCACCATGCTGTTAAGATAAGAACACGCCAAAGCTCACCTGGCTCTTAAAGAAAATAACAAGTAATACACTGAATTGGTTTATTTCACGTTACGCCCAAAACACACACACACACACACACTATTTAATTAATTGGCTAGATTTATAAGTTAGGTTTATGAGGTAGATTCACCTGAAATTTAGGCGTTCAGTTAACAGCTGTGCTGAACTCTCAACTAAGTAAATAAAAATATGACTTTGAGAAAAAAATTAAGGTAAGTTATTTAAAAAAAAGAGGAATTTCACAAACTTTGAATGTATCAAAAACATTATGATGAAAATGGCACTCATCTGAAACGCCCCCAGCAAAAGAAGAGCAGGGTTTCCCTGTGTTGCACAGAATAATTTCAAGCCATCAATTGATAATGTATCGCCAGTAAAAACGATAAGATTCCAAATTCAGTCAAATCAGTGCTGCATGTCCTTGTGTGTGTAACAATCATAAACACATAGTTTTATTAAACATACTTTTATTTATGTGCAACTGATGTAATTTCCATGTAAATCCTACAGATTCTGTTTCATTGTATTAAATTCATGCAAAAAAAATGTGTCCTAATGAATAAAAATCTTGTTTTGGCCAAAAATGTTATTCTAGTCAATGTAGTGTTCGATATCAACATTAACCTTTTAAAATGCCCAAAGAAACCGTATCACCATATCCCAACACTAGATATGTCAAAATCTGCACTATTAACACGTTCTTATCACTCCAGTGCAAACACTCACACACGTCCAGCCGAGGGACAAACACCTCTTAGTGTCACAGTAAAGATAACATCACTGCAATCTCCTTTTACCACCCAGAGGCTACATTAACCCTCATTACTGCTGCAAACTGGAACAATATATAGTACCAGTGAAAAGTCTGGACACACCTCCTGTTTTCTTTCTTTTTATGATTCTCTTACATTGTAAATTTAATATTGAAGAATATATTAAAGCTATGCAATACCTGCAATAGTTTTCTCAGCATCTTGAAGGAAGGAGTTCCTGGAGGTGCTGAACAATAGTTGCTGCTTTTCCTTCACGCTGTGAAGCTCCAGCTCATCCCAATTAAATCACCTCAAACCACCATCTCAGTTCATCAGGTTTAGATCAGGGGATTTATGTGGAGGGCTAACACTTTTTACTGTTTACTACAGAATTCCATAAGTGTCCCTTAATTGTTTTCATGTATTTAATATAAATCAACAATGTAAAATAAAAATAAATAAAACATTGAATGAGAAAAGGTGTGTCCAAACTGTGTCCATACTAATACCTATACCTAATTTACCATTTAGAATATGCAAAAGAGCTATTCATGTAATTGTGAGGGAAAAAAAGATTAAAAAGTGAGATAGAAAGAAAGTGTGTGAAAGAGAGAGAGAGAGAGAGAGAGAGAGAGACAGAATGAGAAGGCTGCTGGTTTCACTGCTAGTTTTACATGTATGAACACAAATAAATTCAAAAGTTGGAAACATTTGATTCCATTGTTACTTGCAGCAGTTTCTAAGGCCTTACAATGGAACCCTGTGGTACTCCACAAAACCTGATCTATACAAGTCTATACAACAGATTTAACTTATTAAATAATAACTAAATCATTTACATTTTAATCAATTTCTATGTTTGGAAAAATAGCCATTCAGTTCAACTCATTTCAGTTACATTGAACTCAATTTGGATTAATTTCAATAAAAAACTTCTGTCAACCTCAGTTAAAATCAATTGCTTTCCATTTAAATACATTCTTTTCACTTTTCAATTTACCTTAAATCAATTTGTTTCAATTCAATTCAGCTTAATTCAGTTCTGCTCAACCTGATTCAATAATATTTGTAAAGCTTATTGTATATGAAGGCAAAAGTTTTTAAAGCATTTTACTGCTTCTTTAAATGTGTATTACAAATAAACTTTGACATTTTCAAAGGCCTTACAAATGAAACCCTCTGGGACTGCACACACAAAATCCCCATATTGTATCACCTAGCTCTAGAAGAACGCATATCTACGTCTTCACTGTATCAGAGAGAGACCTTCCATACAAACACTAAATGTGAAGCATCACTCAGCTGAGAGAATTCTGCATGGAGGAGTGGGAAACTTTTTTTTTTTATTAGGGAACAGGAAAATTACAGTTTTGCTCATTGCTCATTTTAAACTTATGTTTAAAAGTAATTTCATTTAAAAAGTTGTAATAGTTTACTTGTATAAGTTTTAAACTCTGGTTATCTAAAACACTAAACAAAAGCTTTAGCTTTATAAATAACAACCAAATCATTATTCTGTAGGATTTAAGGTGTTATATCAGCACTTATGCAATTTGCAAGATCTTGTACTGCCAGCATAATGCAGGTTTTATTCTGCCAGCTTGCTTTAGTCTATATAAACTCGAGTCCTGAGCTCCACATTTAACACAAATTTACAACTCATTCATACTAATTTTCAACCGCACGTCTTGGGGACGGGGGTTAAGGCTAAGAGACGGGGCGGGTGGTTGTGGGTCAGTGTTTTAGCAGCGTCCCTCTTCTCTTTGAAGGTCTGGAGGTCTCCGCTGTGTTTGCCCAGTCAGAATGGCATCTGTTTCACTCCTGAGGGGCGACGGCCTGCACCCCTCCAGTCAAAAGAGGGGCCGTGGCCCTGGCTGCGATCCGCTTCCTAAATTGGATTCCGACGCCCCCCCCCCCCCCGTGCTCCTCTGGCTGTGTGTGTGAGTGTTTGGAGAGGCAGGGTTAATTGAATTTGGTAAAGGGTGGGAGGGGGCTCCTAGAAAGCCAGGCTTTCTCAGAATGGTGAAGGAGAACTGTTACTCTTCACTGAACCTCCTCAGAACTGTGAACAGGTTCTACTATAACATCTGGAACTGATCTCATTTCAGCAACCATTAACTAAATGTCCTAAATAATGATAATAGCTTTAAGTGATAAAGTAAAGTAACAGACATATATAATTTAATAGCTAATTTAATATCAGCTCTGATTACCAGTAGTTACTGTGGTTATGCCTGCGTGTGGCAAAAAAAAGAGCAAAAAACAGAGTGAGTGGCAGCGTTACTGATCAGTATGATGCTGTAAATGTATAAACTGTTTTATTGAGAGATAAAGTGTATAGCACAAAATAAATAAAAAAACTGATTAATGCAGACCTGGGCAAGATGATAATATTTTATAGATAATATTTTATTTAACGGTGGAAATACTAGCTATAAGAGAACAGAAAAAATTGCTCATTTGCTCATACGTTTTACAACGTATATTTAAACCTAGTTTCTTCAGTTTTAAATGTTTAGTTGTCATTGTGGGTCCTACCTTTTTCAACGACTATATGTGTATAACACAGAGGCCTAGTAATTTCACTATACAATAAAATAAAATAAAACTCCTTAAAATACCACCCCCACCAGTTAGTTTTTATTAATAATTTATTTAGTTGGTTAAAAACATGTTTTATTGACTTGTTATTTGTGTTTATTTAGTGTTTATTTGTTTGTGAAAGCTCAGTGTCTCATTCTAATGAGTGTATACTGAGTTACGCCTCGTTTGTTCATGTTTAGTGTGAATGGACCTCAGAGAGAGGCACTCACTCTGTAAGCTCATTACATTCATTAACACTCACTACTGTCTGCAGCTACACACACACACACACACACACACACACACACACACACACACTCTTACTTGTGTTGTCTGTTCATGGCAGCGACCATAAGCGCAGTCCAGCCCAGACGGTGGCGAGTGTTTGGATCAGTTCCAGCTGCCAACAACCTGATGAGAGGGAGAGAGAGTTATTGTTATATTTATTTATTCACTATAGATGTATATATCTTCACAGATTTATATATATTATAATTCCCATAGTTCCCATAGTTTTTGAGATAAACACTTTAACTCCAGATTGTTCAGTTAATTGTATATTAATAGTCAGTTAATCTGATACATTTGAAACATTTAAACAAAAATAACTTTAAAAGCATCCTAAAGACCATCAAAAACGTTATGATGAAACTGGCACTCATCAGGGACACAGAGAGAGAAGTCGAGTGTCGAGTAAATCAGAGATTAGTGTTTCTGCTGCCGTCTCTCTGAGGACAAGTGTGTGTGTGAGTGTGTGTGTGTGTTTACAGTAAATACAGCCTCCTGTTTTACCGCCTCATCTGTCCAGACGGTCCTAACTTAAAATACTTAACACATCTGGTGTTCACTAACTAACACACACACACACACACTTAAAACCATCTGCGCATAGGCCTCTGGGCTAAAGCTGAAACACTCATCCAACAACAGTGTAACACTCAATACCTCTGTATCCCCTCCCATACACACACACACACACTCTCTCTGTATCCATCACACACTCACACACACTCTCTCCAGTTTCACACACTCCACTGCCCGCATTGTTTAACAGTCTATGTCCAGCACACGGCCCACCAGACCGCTCTTAAGTGGGGGACAGGTGTGTGTGTGTGTTCGTTCGACAGTGATATATATCACCTGATGAGTGTGTATGTGTGTGTGTGTGTGTGTGTGTGTGTGTGTGTGTGTGTGTGTGTGTGTGTGTGTGTGAAAGAGAATGCAGATCATAACAGAGCGAAGGTCCGTCTGCCACATTTCCTCAGGTCTGAGCTCGAAATCTGAGCACATTTCCCTTACTGCTCTAATCATTATTATAATACAGAGTTATATTAATATTTTTTTAACTTTATTTTTCAATTTTTCTCCCAATTTTAAAACTACCCACAGGGAGGGGATACAAAAAAAAAACAATATAGATAACAATAAGATAAATACACAGGGATAGTATATGTAGAAACAAATGTATACAAATGTAAACAGTGTACAAATATATCAAGTTAATACAGAGTTTTATAATCTTATTCTACAATCAAACACTCATACAGGTGGGTAAGGTTAGGTAACCATTCGAGGTACATACATTTCGTATAACACCTGGGGCCCTATTTTAGGAATCTATAAGCAAATCATCAACCATGCAACATGCAGCTTAGTTTAGGGTGTGTTGGTGTGTTTTTTTTCCGTAACGATAGGAAAAGTACACCTTGCGTATCTGGAAATGCACAAAAGTCATGTACTAATTCTCTTAACCATGGTTGTGGTTAATTTTGGGCGTAATGTGAAATAAACCAATTAATTAAATCATGGTTGTGGTTAATTTTGGGCGTAATGTGAAATAAACCAATCAGCGTGTCACTTGCTCATCATTCCCTTTAAGAGCAAGGTACACTCTGACTTTGGTAGATTGCTATTTTAAAAGTGCAGTTAAACTGGACACATCCAACACTGTGTGTTGCACCTGTGTTTTCTGTTGCCAAGATAGCAATATACCAGAAATTTACATGAACACACCTCATTTCCAGACCACCACGCCCATCAGTGTAGATATAATTACAAGCACTGTTGCTATTCAAATGAAGCAGGCAGAAGGTGTAAAAATAGACTGTGGTTTAAGATAGCAATGAGCACTGCTTAGGGTCCCAAATGTCTTGTAAAATCTAGAAAATCTACAAATCCATTTTACAGATTACGAAATTGTATCTGGAAACTGCAGTGAAAAATCAGACACTAGACACAGTAGAACAGATGGTGTGTTGCCGTTGTACATCTTCTCCTACTTCTACTCCTACACACACACACACACACACACACACACACACACACACACACACAGAGAGAGAGGTTCAGGGTGAGCGGGTAATTTCTGAGAACTTGGGGTCAGTCCGTCCCTCTGTAGGCCAAGCTGGTTCTGTTTGTGTTTCAGCTCATCCTTCAGTGTGTGTGTGTGTGTGAGTGTGAGTGTGAGTGTGTGTGTGTGTATCCATATTGTGTTCGTATGGCAACAGTCCTCTTTTTATTACTTTTCCACTCCCCCTCTCTCTCTTTTTCTCTCTCTCTTTTTCTCTCTCTCTCTCTCTCTCTCTCTCTCTCTCTCTCTCTTTTCTGATGCCTCACTCGCCCCTCAATTTCTTTTTTGCTCAAAGCAGAGGAGGCTGTTTCTCTCACTCGTTACCTCCCTGTAGATCTTCTCAACCTGTAGGATGCTTTAATTATGAGAAAAATTAATTACCCCCTTTGTTACTTAGTCAACCAGATTTCCAATTATGAGCAAAAACTATTAGAAAATCAACGAAAACAACAGAATATCACATAAACTGTCAAACATGGTGGTGGTGGTAGTGTGGTGATGGTTTGAGGAGCCTTGGCTGCTTTAAATGCCTTGAAGTGACCTAGTCAAGCACTTGCATCATATTGAATAAATGAATGAATAAATTAATTAATTAATGAATTACGTTATACATATATAGCCCCTTTCTAGAAACCCAAGGATGCTTTACAATCATGTTTTACACACAATTTACAGCGCAGGCAGAATTCATACAAACATCTTAGGCTCTACAGGCTTCGCTTGCCTCTAGTAAGGTCTGTGTTCATAAACCCACCATTATAAAGGAACCATAAGATTAACTGTTAAATGCCGCAAATACATTCAGATATAAAGGGACATGAAAATAATAAGCTGCTGTAAGGATTTGGTATTTACAGATGTGTATAACCCAGTTCCAACCACACTGTATATAATAAAAAAAAAAAAATACAATAGCTGTGTTATGAAGTGTTATGATGCGGTGTCTTGCAGCTAGAAGCTGTTATATAGTTACGAATATTTTAAATGATGTAAAAAAGAAATACTTGCATCAGGTCCCATAAATATGTGTAAGGCATAAACCACTGCTGCCCTCTAGTGGGCAGAGCATTAGTCACATTTCACTTTTATATAAATGTATAGAGCTTAATGGCTAATAGGCGCAAACTCATTAGGATATGAAGGATATAGTAGAAGCTGGTGTTGCTGGTCCATAAAACAGAAATAAAATGGCCCAAACAAATCAGCCACTATCAGGACAGTAAAGAGATTTGGTTTATTTCATAATAATTTATTGTATATACTTTACGTATGACTTGGACTATAATTCCCTTCACTCTTTCTTTCTGTTTTTCATTCATTTTTCAGATTTTTCATTTACTATTAATTATTTTAAAGCAGGAAAAATTCTACAGAACTAGCATATTAATATTAATAATTGTATTGCAAACAAAAAATTGCTTTTTAAACATTTTGTCCCTGCAAGCAACTTTTTGCAATTTTAAGCAAAATGGCTATTAGCATAATCAGTATTATTGGTATTATTATAGTAGCAGCAAATACATGGCACAAGTAATGTGGTAACAATATGAACACAGTAGTACTGAGTAGTACTGATTACTGAGTACTGTAGGGCTTTGAAAAGTCGAGAACAGCAGGATAAATTAATATTATAGTTTAAAATCTGCATATTTCTGCCCAGAAAAAAAATATATTTAACCATCAGTAATGCACTATAACCTAATTCAAACAGTACATATAAAATTTTATTAACACTTTACAGTAAGGTCAAATTTATCAACAGTACTTACTAAAGAACATCTCAACTAATTATTAATTGACAATATAGTATAAGACATTATTAAATTATTACAAATGTTTAACTAATGTCTTAATTCATTATTAATATTTAGAGCATTTCTAAGTTTTAGACTTTAGAACTGTTTAATCATGTCTAAACTCATGGCAATTAATAATTAGTTGAGACATTAAATACCATTTAACAATATTTCGTAATTACTGTTATTGAATGTAAAGTGCTATATAAATTTTGTCACTGTAGTATACTGCAGTGTATAAGTCAAAACTCATACACTGTAGTATACTGCCACCTTTTGGCCAATTAGTGGAACTTCAACCACCTGAACACTGGGAGGATGGAGGAATGGATGGGTGTAAATAGACAAATACAAAGATGTGTGTACAACACTCAATCCAAAACGATAAAACATGTGTTATGGTCGCCTGAGAACAAGTCTGGTGGATGGACTGCTGAGCTGACCTTACTCACTTTATTGTGCTTTTCTTTGAATAGCATTAAATATGAGTCTAGTTTATGTAATAGACCTCTTGATCAGGGTGTGTAAATGAAAAAAAGAAACCAAGCCCATCAGAATTTCCACAGCAGGACAAAAGCCAAAGCTTAATGTTAAACCTCAGGAGACATTAACACTAAATGCCTGAGTCCATCCCATAATTCCCTGAGGTGAGTTATTTACCTTTCCACCTCCTGTGCACTGCTTGATCTGGCCGCATTCAAAAGAGAGTCACCTGTAGGGGACAAAACATAGCTATAGTTATAGTCTGACACAGACAAATAAGAATTATTATATTCTTATGAAATGTAATGCTGTTGACAGTTCCAGCCAAAAGTGTGAACACACCTTAAATTCAGTGTTTTTTTCATCAGAGTAAAATGTTCTGCATTGTAGACTAAACCAAGAAAAACATATGGAATTATTTAGTAAGCAAAAAAGTATTAAACCAGAAAATGTCTTATAGCATCAGTTGTAAAGTTGTGAATAGGTAGAGTTACAGGTATACAGTGAATAGCTCTATTTGAGTAATGTTCTAATCCACATTATGAGAAGAACTACTCAACTACGTAAAGAAAAAATACTTTAAGAAACGAAGGTCAGTCCATCTGAAACATTTTAAGAAATTATAAGAAGAATTCTCAAGTACAGTCGATGGTGCAAAGACAATCACTAACATTATGATGGAATTGGCACTCATCAGAAGTGCCCCAAAAAAGGAAGAGCAAGAGTTTCCAGCCTCAGAAATTGCAAGTTAACAGCACCCCAGATAAGAACACCTAAATCATATACAGAGCATTTTGTTTGTTTAACACTTTTAAGTTACTACATGCTTCCTTATGTGTTCCTTCATAGTCTGGAAAACTTCAATATTCATTTATATTGTAGGAAAGAGATAAAAACATTGAATAAGTAGATGTGTCCAAACTTGTGACCATAACAGAAGTATTAATATTCAGCATTAGAAGGTTTTACCTTTAGAGTCTTCGTCCTTCTTTAAGCACAAGGCCACGGCGGCGGCTGACAGGACCCCCGCTGTAGCTGCTGCCCCCCTACTTGCCCCGCTGCCGCTCTTGCCCCCTCCCTCCTCCTCCCAGTACTTATTGGTGCGCCCTGCTGAGGCCAGTGCTGCCCACGAGCTCCTCCGGTTCTGCAGGCTGGCACGCCACCTGTTGGCCAGCTGGTGGTACTGTACTCTGGGGGTCACACTGACGGAGGCGGCTGCAGGGCCCCGGGCTGTTTCCAGCTCCCGGGTGCAGATCCTGGAGGCCTCGCCGGGGCTCGTGTGGAGAACACGGCACGGAGACAGACTGCGAGAGCGTCTCAGCAGCAGCCGCTTCGGCACCGAGGACAGCAGCATCCTGAACTCTGCAGTAAACACAATCAGGAGCAGATATTACAAAGTTAGTATATTACAGTTTTCTTATAGTTTACTTTTTTTTATCTCTCCTCAAAGACATACGTGTGTGTTTATTAGTTTAGGAATATTTCCGTTACAATAACAAGTTTTTTCAGATTAGATCTGGGCGTATACCGGTTAGGAAATTAAAAATTAATACCGGTTTTAATTTAAATTAATACTGGTAGAGGCACTGTGGAGCACTGTGTAGAAGAGCTCTGTCAAAGAAGCATACAGGAACAGGTTTATCTGAGGAGCTCCTTCTGCTGTTTCTCACTGTATGAGTGTTTTATCCGAGTAAAACAGAAAAGCAACAGCAAACAGCATTAATTCACTCAGAAATATTGCACAATTGATCCACAGCTCTGGGAAAAGTTACTCTCGTCCCCAGAAAATCCTCAGTGCGGAGGAAACTTCACACTAGACCTCACGCAGCTTGGACTGTGTGTCTCTACACTCTTCCTCCAGACTCTGGTACCTTGATTTACAAATAAAATGCTAAATTTACTGATGGTCAGTGATGGTTTGGAGAGACATGTCATCTGCTGGTGTTGGTCCACTGTGTTATATCAAGTCCAAAGTCTGGACAGAGTTTTTCAAGAAAAACTTGCAGCACTTCATGCTTCTCTTTGCTGACAACTTTTATAGAGATGCAGATTTCATTTTCCAGCAGAACTTGGCACACTGCCCACACGGCCAAAAGTGTCTTATATAATATTCTATTTTTTTAAAAACATTGCTCTTTTAGGTTTTAATACAGTAAAAGAAATTAACGCTTAAAATAGATCACCCTGTGTGAAATACATCTATATAATATGTAATACATCTATATGTGAATTACTAAAATAAAGCAACTTTTTAATGATATTCTAGTTGTATTGTTTTGTGTTTTTTTTATTGAATCTTAGTTCAACCTAATGTTTATTATTTTTCTATTGCTATAATTATTTGTATATTGACTATATTTGTGTTTTACAGTATCCACTGTATCTACAGCCCTGTCCCACTCCTCATCTTTCCAATAAACAAAACGGTGTTCACAAAATAAACAGGTACAAAACAAACAAACAAACACAAAATAGATACAAACAAACAAACAGGTACAAAATAAATACCTGGGGGCAAAACTAAATGCCATTGAGACTGAGCTTAAATTGAGAACAGCATACCTTAATTATATTTTATTAATCTGAAATATTTCAACAAATATTAATACAACGATTGGGCTATATTTTATATAATAAACTAGTTTATATTAGCTAATAATAATAAAGGCAAACTCATAAGAGAACATTAAGAGCTCGCATATGGAGGACAGCACATGTTTATTAGACTAATAATAATAAAAGACAGAAATAAAGATCAGATATCAGCAGGCAGCAGCACACAGAGCTGATATATAATACTCACAGTAATACAGGGCGGTCTGTGGGTCTGTTCAGGGCTGAGTTTAGTATTTATCGGCTTTAATGTCAGGAGAAAGTCAGTCCGGAGAAGACGCAGCAAAACAAACCGCAGCGGCGCATATTACGCGTCATCGCTGCGCACTGCATCATGGGAAATGTAGTTTTTGTCCATAAAAACGTTTCCTACGGCAAAGAACACTAAATAAACTATTTTTTTTTATTTTTAAAGTTGATAATGTTGAAGAAATGTCATTTTTAGTTATGTATTTTAAATATTATTTGTTTTATTTTATGTTGTTTATGTTGTTTTTTTTGCAATTGTTTCTCTTTTTGGATGGTCATATTTTAAGCGTAATTTTTCACCAATATAGTGTTTCCTGGGTGCTAGTGTCTATTTAGAGCAGGGGTGTCCAAACTTTTTTTGTTGGGGGCCAGAAGGAGAAATATATTTGAAGTCACGGGTCACAGACTCAAACAAATATATATATAGTGTGGCTCATTGTAACATTATGTAAAAGAAAAAATAGGTAAAAAAAAAAAAAAAAAGATTAGGTGTTGTATGGTGTTGGCTAATAACCAGAAATGTGGTTTGTTACCTGAGGGCAACACTAAATATTTACCATTGACAATGAGTACAAATTAAAAACAGCAAACTTTATTTATGTTTATATTTTATTAATATGAAATATTTACTTAGCATTGTTTTAGTTATTTCTATTTGTATGTTAATTGGATTAAATTGGTATTTTATCGTGCTGTATGAACACCAGGTGGTGCTGTAAGCTGCAAAACCTGCCCTCCTGTTGCTGCAGCCCTCTGTTGACATGCATCAGCTGTAGGCCTTTACTGGATCTGGTGTATTTATTTAATGTGGAGGTTGTGCTGAATGGTGTTTGACGAATTGATCAAAAGCTCTGCAGCAGTGCTCTTATTTTAAGAACCAGATTACATTCTGTGATATATATATATTGCTGCAGCTTTAAGCTTAACGAACGTTATGTACTCAACAGCCCTTACTTTCTTTTATAGTTTTATTGAATCAGTGGCAAATAATCAGCTTAAAATCAGTCATGCTGCAAAGGGCAGCATCTGCTGCATTAAAGGAGACTAGAAGTGTTTTATATTTCACTGTGCTGGCGTGGTTTGGCAGCTTGTGTGTAAAAGGCTTCCTAAAATAGTGAATGAAGGAAAGGAAGTGGTTGAAAAGGCCGAAAAACAAACCATAGCTTGGCTGCAGTTTCAACAGCAGTGGGTTCTGCAAGATTTAAGATGCTCTTCACGCAGAGTTTAAAAGCTGCATCCATCTCTCTGATGTTTGGAGGGCCCTAAACTTTTAAGTGAAGTAGTTTAATTTGATTATTAAAAGTGAATAAAATGGTATTTGTGTTCATGTAATGATATACAGTGGTGTCAAAAAGTGTTTTTTGCATGTTTGTCACTCTTAAATGTTAAAATTAAGGTTTTCATTATTAAAGGAGAATTTTTTTTACCTGTGTTAAAATATAAGTTAATTGTGGTTTATCACACCCGAGTTTAATGCTGCCTTCAAATCATGTCAGAAATATCAAATTTACGAGATAAGATAAGAGCATTGAACGCCACCACAAACTCGTTTTTACCAGTGGGAAACTCTGATTGTTAGATAAGCCCAGAGTTTCCCAGTTGGGGGCGTGTCATCAGTAACAAGAGGTCATGGCAGTAAAAAGCGGTAAAGACTTTGAGTTTATTAAGTTTTAAGTTGTACAGGTTTAAAACGTAAAAGTCTAATATGATTTACAGTTCTAATACGATAAAAACATCACTTACTTAATGGGTGTCTCATTCACTTCATTCTCTTGCAATAGGGCAAAATAAACCTCCTGTTTTTTATGATAATTGACCAAAAGTACAAACAAAAGCATTTTCCTAATGACATTCATTTTCACCCGACCAAAAACACTTGAACATTTGAGGCCTGATTTCTTCCACACCTCAATCAAGAGATCACTTGACCTGTCTGACAAAGCAAAGTAAACCAAAAGATACTCAAAAGCTAGATGCCATGCCCATATCGAAAGAAATTCAGGAACAAATGAGAATGAAAGTAATTATCAAGATCTATCAGTCTAGAAAAGGTTATAAAGTCATTTTTAAAGCTTTGGGAATCCAGCTAACCATAGTGAGAGCCATTATTCACAAATTGTAAAAACATGGAACAGTGGTGAACCTTCCCAGGAGTGTCCGGCTGTCTAAACTTACCCCAAGAGATCAGCGACGACTCATCCAATAGGTCATAAAAGACCCCACAACAACATCCTAAGAACTGCAAGCCTCACTTGCCTCAGTTAAAGTCTTTTTAAAAAAAACTAAAATCCATGAATGCTGCTGTCTACCAGAAAATCCTGAAGGAGAATGTCCAGCCATCAGTTTGTGACCTTAAGCTGAACCAAACTTTGGTTCTGCAGCAGGACAATGATCCAAAACACAGCAGCAAGTCCACCTCTGAATGGCTAAAGAAAAACAAAATTAAGACTTTAGAGTGGCCTAGTCAAAGTCCTGACCTGAATCCAATTGAGATGCTATGGAATGACCTTAAAAATGTGGTTCATATTAAGAAAACCCTTCAATGTGGTAAAATTACAACAATTTTGTAAAGAAGAGTGGAACAAAATTCCTCCACAGACTAGTCTCACTTGCGGTTATTGACTTCTCAGCAGAGGACACTGACCTGCTCGTTCACACTGTGGAAGTGCCCAAGCAGCTCATTTATGGGAATGGCAATGTTATTTTATTGTGTATTCTATTAATTGTTGGTTTAAATGTTAGGTTTGTGAATTGCTGTGTCAATTGAGTGTATGGCCATTGGGCACGTGCGGTGCAGTGGTGTTGCTAAGATAGCAATAAACATTTGAATGTTGATGTCTGTCTAGGTCGTATTCAGTCAGTGGAGCACCTGTGTTTTTTAGATAGCAATACCCCAGAAATTTACCTGAACACACCTCATACATTTCCAGACCACCACGCCCATCAGTGTATTCACAAGCACTTTTTAAACAATGCAGGCAGAAGGCGTGAAAACAGACTTATGGCAGGGTGCAGGATAGCAATGCGCATCATGACGCGCTTTGGGCAGGATGTGAGATAGGGCTCTCTGTCTGCAGTGAAATTAGTGACATTAGACAAATAATACTTAAATTAATTTGATTTGGAATTTGAAACACAAGAAGCAATTGAAATATAGCAAATGTGGTAGCTATTAAAAGTCTTTCTGTTCGTCGTAAACATCCTGCAGTTCAAGACCTCAACAGCTTGAAGTGGCCTTGATGTTTGTGTGCAGATTGTGGTGAGATAAATTACCACTAGTTTGTTCCTTATAAAGAAACTTTCACACTTAATGCATCAACCTTCGTCTGTGCTGCTGAACACAATTGCAATGTCCTTCTTGAGGTAAATAAGATTATTATTAGAGAACCTTCCACTTTATGAGCTCACATGTGTTTATACCATTGGTCAGTTTCTGACCACAGAGTGGCTGTTTAGAGGTTATTTGCATGGGAGACCATTCTCAGCATCACAGTGAATACTGACACTGGTTTTAGAGACAATCATCCAGTAAAGAGTGACCAGAAACTGATCACTAATAGGCAGCTAAAAGAGAGCCTCTACAATGTTATGTCCTGGTGCCTTAAAGAGTAATATTTGTGTAGTGAGGGGCCAAATATAAATTAGGGTGACAATATTTAATTTTTTTGAAATGAGGACACTGGGGATACATAAACATCCACCCTGATTAGAATGTTATACTAGTGCAATAAAAAATAATTAATATCATTGAAAAGTTACTTTTTTCAGTAATTCATTTCAACACCAAATGTGAATCTCATATATTATATAGATGTATTACACACAGAGTGATCTAATTTCTTTTATTGTTGATGATTATTGCTTACAGCTAATGTCTCAGAAAATTTGAATATTATATAAGACCAAATGGTACCTTTAGGCAGTGTGGGCAGTGTGCCAAATCCTGCTGGAAAATAAAATCTGCATCTCCATAAAAGGATTTTCTGAGAAAACACTGCACTGACTTTGGACTTTAAAAATATAACACAGTGCACCAACACCAGCAGATGACATCGCTCTCCAAACCACTGTTTGAGCTATGATATTCTATAGATTGTGCTGTTGTGGTCTTCTGATTAGCACTGCTTGCTGTTTGGCTTCTCAAAACTCTTTGGCCTGAAGAAAGCATGACACAAGTAAAGCTGTGGATTTAAGCAATGCTTCATTAAAGGGCTGACACCATCATCAGCTCAAATTTGAAAAAAAGGTAGGTGAAATGGTAGGGGTAGTTTAGGAGGGGCACTGGGTGATGTATGGGTTTGGGGGCAGAACAGAAGGGAGACGCACATGGTTGAACAACAGCAGGGGGGTTGTATTATTGATTGACTGATCTGCATGTTGTGAGTTTCTGGGTACCAAAGTACACGGACACATCATCCAAGCCTATAACACAGTTGAACCTGTGAGGAGGGCATTGCACAGGCAGAAATGTCCACAATAACAGTGTTTTTAACATTTTAGGAAATGTTTAGAAAAATGTTAAGCAGGACTGGTATGTTATGGTCATTACTTCAAAGAAACACATTTCAGCTCTTAATGGAAAAAAATGGTTTGGGGCTTAGTGGCTCTTTAAAAAAGCTAAAGTTCCTAATAAAGTAGGTGACATTATATTCACTATATAAGGATCAAGTACAGAATGTGTGGGAGAAAATTGTCTTTGAGCGTCTGGGACCCAACTGAACCGTTAGGATAGTAACCACCAAGGCCTCCGTCTCAAATGACAACAAGGCCACAGAGATAAAAATGGTTTAAATTCACACAAAGAGAAGGAAACACACACACACACACACACACTCTCTCTTTCTCTATCACACTCTCTATTGGCTCTCAGTAGTGACAGAGCACTTGAAATTTCTTGAAAACAAAAGCCGCCACCGCTTGCGCCTCTGTGTGTGTGGGAGTGATGCAGTCGCACCATATCCACAGATTTCAAAAGCTGTCATCTTCTCCATTTTTCTTCCACACAATCAGTGGCTCAGTGTTTTGTTTAGTCAAACTGCAGCCTTTCACCCTCCCCTCTTTACACTGTGGTCAACATGAAGTTCTGGAATCATCATTCTACAAAAACTGGCCAGCACATTTTTTGCAGCATCAGTTGTATCAGCATCAGTGGTATCAGCATCAGTGATCGATGTTTTTCTAATGCTTCTAAATGAGATCGGTTATGTGACCAAAGTACTAGAAAACACTAGGTATGGAGATTCTGTACTCGTTATACCCATGATATACACTATGTCCAAATATATATCAATTTATGTTTACATAGCCCTCACTATATACAGCTCAAGCTCCAACATATTCCAGCAAATTTTGATTTCTGGACTTTTGCTGAGATAAAACAGTAATGTTATTTCTAAATTAATAGAAACTTGTTTTCTTTGCATTGTTTAAAGTCTGCAAGGGGCATTAATACCTTTAATTTTAGCTGACTCCACACTCTGCTCAAATTTAACAGGATAAAAATGTTAGGGGTAGTTTGGGAGAGGTACTTGGTGATGTATGGGTTTAGAGGCGGTGGCAGGAGGGAGAGCTGATTGGCTGAGCTGCAACAGCAGCAGTGTGCCTCTGATGGCAGTGAGAAGCAGATGGTTGAAGGTCAGCAGGGGGGCGGTATTAAGATTGATTGATTACTAAAGTACACGGACACATCATCGTCGCCTATAGCACAGTTAAACCTGTGAGGGCGCTGCAGAGGCAGACATGGACACAATTAAAGTGTTTTTTAAATGTTAGGAAATGTTTATAAAATTTTATGCAGGACTCGTATGTTTCATTACTTCAAAGGAACAGATTTAATCTATTAATGAAAAAATATTTGGTTTAGGGGGGTTTAGTGACTCTTTAAAGGTCACCTTCCGTCGTTTTTTCTTTCATTTTAAAATGTCTAGTTGTGGTCTCTAGTATGAATGAATGACATGTGAGCCGTTTTTGTAAAAAAAAAGTGCTCAGATGTCTCTCGTATAGCTCTTTTTTAATGGACTGTTTTAGGGGTGTGTCCAAAATGACCGGATTCCAGCTTTGCTCATGAATATTCATACATGCAAACAGCATGCAAATATCTCTCCTCTGATTGGCTAGGAGCACTGCGACGCCCCTCCACCGCACTGCCTCCCACCTGCTAACTGATGAGCGGTGATGTTGCGTCGCTTCAGCTCCGCCTCTGGGAGTTTCTCGAGCCAAGGTGGGCTGGTCTGTGAGTTTCTGCCTACGTAGGCAGAAAGATAATTCAAAATTCACCCGTTTTTCGGAGGGGGGGAGGGGGGATTTCTTTGCTTAGCTCCTGCAGACAATGGGGGCTGCAAAACAGTTTAATGTGCAGGTGTACACATTCAACTTGGAGAGACCTACTGTATTCCACAAAAAAACAAGAAAAATCGGATTTTCGCGGAAGGTGACATTTAAAGCCCTGCACCTTTTTCATTTTTTTTTCATGTTTTTTAGTGGTTTATAGAATTAAACGCAGGTATTCTTTCTGATCTACCGTGTGTAGGAGCAATGGACTGTTTGGGACTCAGCTTCAGGGTTAGCCAAGCTGCTCTGCTGTTCCCATGCTCCATCGCTTCGATCCGCTCAGAAAAGAGAGAGAGAAAACGGTAAAAGCAGAAAAATCAATAAATGGAAAAGAGAGAGGTAAACGACTGAATCACAGACAGGTCTTACTATTCAGTCCTTTCATATTCTGTCTCTTTTCATATTCTCTCTCCCACCTTCTTTTTAGTCTATGATTGTTTCTCTCTTCTTTTATCTTTCTTTCAGTATTTCTTGTTTTAATTCATGTTCTCTATATCTTCTCTCCTTTCTTGTTCTTCACTTCACTGGTCCCTCTTGTTTCTTTAAGCATTTCTTCTTTCTTTTTCTCTCCCATTTTCTTTCTTCCTCTCTGGTTCTCAATCTGTCAGTCCACCCCTGTCTCTTTATCTATCCCACTTTCTTATTTCTTCCATCCCTCCACTCTTTCTGACTCTTCCTCTCTCTCCCTCTCTCTTTATTTATTTTGTCTTTATTCCTCCTTCTGTGCGTTTTCATTCTCTATTTCTTTCTTTTTGCTCCTGTTTTCGGTTTGTTTTGACATACTTTCACTCTTCCTCTATTTCTTTTTTCTTTCTTGTTTATTTAGCTTTTTCTCTCGCTCCCTTTCTCTCTATATTTAACCCTTTCTCTCATACAGTTTTTGCTCTTTTTTGTTATTTCAGTCTTTTTTTCTCTATTTTACCCATTTGCTCCTCCTCTCTTTTGCTCTCATCTTCTGTTTTTTCTCTGTCTTGATTCTTGACTTTTTATTTGATCACTTTGTCATACTGTATCTTTTCCAACTTTTCCTCCCTCCTGCTCTCTTTTACCCTCTCATCTTTTTCTCTTCTCTGAATCTTTATTTTTCTCTTTTCTCGCTTCTATTCCTATTGATCTATCCATCCCTTTCTCTCTCCCTCCCTGTGTGTGTGTGTGTGTGTGTGGTGAGGTGGGCGGCTCCGCACGAGCTGTCAATCACCCCTGGTCGTCGCCGTGGTTCCGCGTGCGCGCGCGCCTGCGCGTGTCTCACCGCTGCTCTCCGCCTCCTCCTGCAGACACGACGCTCTCCGGTGCTCCGGCCCGCCCGCGCGCTGACCCCTCCCCCCTCTCTCTCCGCTCCGCTCTGCGCTCGGTACCGGTTACCGGGCAGCTGCTGGCTGAGCTCGCGGGCGCTCGCGCTTCTCTAACAGACTCGCTTTAAAGGGAAATCACCTGAGAAGCGTCCACGCGCCTTTCCGTGCGTCACGAGACTCCGCTTTACCAGCCGGTAACAACACAACTACTAAAAGTTCGGGTTCAGCTCCGGTTCTTTCTCCAGCTCCGCGGACTGAACGCTGCACGGAACCGTATCAGAACCGCGCGGGACTTTTGAGTTTAATTCCCCACAGGCTCGTGCCTGCGTGCTTTATTATTCTAGCTCTCGGGTGCGCGCACCGCTCTCTCTCTCTCGCTGTAGCAGGCCGGGAGCGCGCCGCTCGTGCTGGCCATCATCATGTCCGGGGACGAGGTTCTGATCCCGGACGACAAGGCGTTCATCAGCTTCAAGATCGAGTGCTGCTCGGACGAGGGATGGAGCCTCACCTACAACAAGACAGGAATCACCGTGCTGATTCAGATCCTGGAGGAGGAGAAGTCACTACACAAGATTAAGGTAGGTGCAGTACAGCTCCTGGAGATCCACCAACCTGTGGAGCTCAGTGGCTGCATGGCCTCCAGTCATGCTCTTGTAGATCCACTTTATCATAAAGTTCAGTTGCTTAAAGCCTAATGTGTAGGATTACTTTGAATAGTGTGAACCTGGTGGGATTCCAATTCTTCTTCTGGAGATCCACTAACCTGTGGAGATCAATCTGAACCACAATTACTGGATTAATGTGGGTAGACTTACCTCCATGGTCTCCAGTCTTCCAGTCATGCTCTTGAAGATCAACTTTATCATAGAGTTTAGTTGTTTGAAGCCTAATCTGTAGGATTACTTTGGGTAGTGTGAACCCAGTAGGTAACATATTCTTCTCATCCTCCAGTCATATAAGTGTATAATCCTGAAGATTCACTTAATCAAAGAGTTGAGTTTGAACTCTAATTCAGTAGATTAGTTTAGATCCTGGAAATCCACAACCTGTGGAGCTTGGTGGGTGCATGGTTTCCAGTCATGCTTTTGTAGATTCACTTTATCATAGATTTCAGTTGCTTAAAGCCTAATGTGTAGGATTACTTTGGATAGTGTGAACCTGGTGGGTTTCCAATTCTTCTATTGGAGAATCACCAACCTGTGGAGCTCAATCTGAACCACAATTACTGGGATTAATGTGGGTAGAGTTACCTCCATGTTCTCTGGTTATCCAGTCATGCTCTTGAAGATCAACTTTATTGTAGAGTTTAGTTATTTGAAGGCTGATCTGTAAGATTACTGTGCATCTTGAAGATCCACTTACTCATAGGGTTGGTTTCCCATACATCGATTAGGCCCTGTTGTAGACTGTGCTTTACTTTCAATGGAGAATCTCTATTCAAAATGCTGTGTGGTCCAGGACTTGGCCTAATCCCTGTCTGGGAAACTGCCCAATGGTATTCAGTTTGAAGACTAATCAATATGATTACTTTGGATAGTGTGAACCCAGTCTCCTCATGGAGATCCACCAACCTGTAGCGTGTAGTTTGGACCACATTTCCTGATTTATTGAGTTTAGTTTGAACTCCTAATCCTTAAGATTACTTTGGATTGTGTTTGCCAAATGATCATCGATCCTTCCTCATTTAATCCACCAACCTGAGGACTTCTGTTTGAACCCACTAGAATTCTTGTATGCCAGTGGTCAGGTACCTGAAGAGGTAATTCTGTAATTTATAGGTTCCAATTAGTAGTGTGTGAGTTAAATATTTGACTTGTTCTGTTCATGGATATCCCACAACCTGTAGTTCAGGTTGAACCTTAATCCCAGGACATCTTGTGAGAATAGTCAGGGCTAAATGGGACCAATGGACATAAGTAAAAACTAACATATGGATACATAACCTCCATCCTGCTGCTAGAGATCAACCAACCTGAGTCCTGAATTTGAACTTTATAATGTATAGGTTTTGTGGGCTAAATGGTCATTAGTTCACTTACTGGTGGTCAACCAATCTGTAGAGTATATAACCATATAACCATATAACCATAAAGTCTAAAATTAATGTATGTACTTCTGTCTCAATGGTAACTAAACCTTGTCCTGGAGGTCTACTTGCTTTTAGAGTTTATTTAAAACCCTAAAAACCAAAATTAATGTGGATAGTTCTGGCTCAGTGGTCACTAATCCTTGTCTTGGAGGTCTACTTACCAGTACAGTTGAATACTGAACACAAATTCCCAAGAATAATGTAAGTATAGTGTAGACCTAATAGCCAACTGTTTAGAGCTTGTTTCCTTAATAGGCATGTATTAAATCTTGGCCTAAATCACAGTGAGTCACCACTGGGAATACTTTGCAACATAGGCTTAGGATTATTCTAGTTTAGGTCTATTAAACTAGCCGTGTGGGCATTTGCTTTGAACCACCTCCTTACGTGGCTGAGTTTAAAGAATAATCTCTATAATGAAGGTGAATGAATGGGCTAGTGTTCATTACTCCTTGTCCTGGAGATCCACCTCCCTGCTGAGGTCACCTGACCCATACTTCCTCAATGAACAGTCTCTTCAGGTGTGTTGGGTCTGGGTAGAGGTTGAGCTCTACAGTAAGTTTTTTTTTTTTCAACAGTCCCAGGTTATTTTACCAATTTTCACTTAAATAATAGAAATCGGAGGTTAATGTTTCACTAAATTATGATCTTCACAGTGTGACCCCTTGAGGCCTTGAGTGCTGGATAAATTTATATAGCTAGCAAATGCGAATTTGCAGGCTAAACATATAGCATGTTGTCTACGTCCAGTACCAGTCAAAGGTTTGGACACACATTCTCATTCCATGTTTTTGTTTTTCTTTTTTCCTACATTGTAAATGAATACTGAAGTCATACAGACTTCACATAAGGCACACATAAGGAATCATGTAGTAACTGTAAATGTGTAAGCAAACCAAAATACCCTGTAAAGCATATATTTCTGTGGGGTGCTTCAACTCTGAAAAATGTATTCTGTGCATCGGAAGTACCTCTGGCTCTTCCTTTCCTGGGGTGGTCCTGATGGGAGCCAGTTTCACCGTTGCATTTAATGGTCTTTGTGACTGCACTTGAGGATACTATCAAAGTTCTTGTAATGTTTTGGATTGACTCATTTTATTTCTTTTTTTTCTTTTTTTTTTTTTTAGTTGAGTAGTTCTTGATAATGTGAGCAAAGAAAATGACAGTTTCCAGATTAATTGTGTTCATTCATGTGTTAAGATCTTAAAAAGAGGCCAATTTTTTGGTGGTTTTCACCACATATAGCAACCTTTACTCACCTGGAATATCCAATAAACCAGCGTTTTATGTCCAAATGTTTGTGGATATTGTAGTAGTCTAATGGATACCTTCATCTAATTTTAAGTTGTACTTACTGCTGTTTGCAAACGCTTGGCCCAAAAGTTTGTTGGGCAATGAGCTTGGGGCTGAGTTTGTTGGGTGATTAGCTTGGGGGCTTGGTTGCTTGAGCACATGGGCCATGAGTTTGGTTGGGGGATAAGTTGGTTGGGCACTGAGTTTGTTGGATGGAAAGCTTGGGGCTGAGTTTTTTGGGCACCAGGTTGCTTGGGCGCATGGGTGATAAGTTTGGGGCTGAGTTGGTTGGGGGATAAGTAGGTCGGGCGCTGAGTTAGTTGGGTACTGAGTTTGTTGGCCGATGAGTCTGGGGCTGAGTTTGTTGGGCGCCTGGTTGTTTGGGTGAATGAGCGGTGAGTTTGGGGCTGGGTTGGTTTTGGGATATTATCCAACATCCTGACCTCACTAACTTCACTCATGTACCTGAATGCAATCAGATTCTCAAAGCAGGGCCCCAAAATGGCTGCCAGCCTAAAGATGGGAAACTTGGCCATGGCATCTGGCACAGTGGCCTGTGTAAACTCCTGTTATTGCTCTGTATTGAGTTGTTTTTATTTAGATTAGATAATGTTATCTGCTGTAATATAATGTAGCCGCAGTGCTACAGTCTTTCCAGACAAAAGAGAGTGTTGAGTTATATAACCGCGTCCGTGTTTACCTGCCGGCCTGCGTCCGGGTCTATGGGGATGTTGGAGGGCAGGTGTGTTGACATGGAGGTGTTTGCAGAGTGAGGGACGGAAAGGGAGCACGAAAGCAGAGTGAGAGAGCGAGAGAACGAGAGGTCATCTTCGCTTGTACAGGGTGTTTCCCAATCCTGGTTCCGGAGATCTCCTGCTGTGCAAATGCTAATGGAACCAAATGCTAAATTGTTCTTGATTTTAATTTATGTATTTATTCTAAATAAATACACATACACTGAATTTAAATGCATTTATTAAAATATATTATATATCAGAATACTCAAGCTGCAAAATCCAACATTTGTCACTTAAACAGCAACTGTGCTGCTTGTTGGTAATTCCAGACTAGAATATCTCCAAACAAACAACCTTTCATTTAAACCAAAACCCAATCTTATTATTGAGGAGACAGGCCAGTGTCTCCTGCTGTATGAATGGAATTTCCGCTAATACTAATCATGGCTCCCGTTAATGGATAAAGTCCCGCCCTTCAACATAAAGAGCCAATCAGCCTACTTCTTGTGCGAAGAGTGGAGGAAGGTCAGCATGCTGGTGGGGAATCCTGTCTAAACTGTGGAGATGTGCGCAGGTGCAGTAGCCATAACAAGCTAAAAATTAGGGTCTTTTTTTGTTCCTTTTTGAGCCAAACATTACTAACTGTTCAGGAGTTCTTATCAGATTATATTAGGGATATAAATTATGTTGTTCAAATGGTAATGGTAAATTGGTTTAGAATATTTTGGTCTCTACACATTCAAACTGATAGATCTGTATGATGGATTCATTACTAATATTTCAACAAAATGTATTGCTGTTTAGAGTTTTATACTAAAATATCTCCAAACAAACAACGTTTTAGTCAAAACAACAGGTATATTTTTGTTCACTGAGGCTGAAGCTGATGCTGGTTCATGGTAAACTGATTAACTGAAATATGGATTGGTAAGTGGATTGGCCTTGTTCGTCCAATATCAGATTCCAATAATAATAGAAGCAAAATTCAGATATAAAACCTGTCGATGGTGATGAATACCTTTAAAATAAGAGTAGAAATTATGTCCACAGCTGTGTGAAGTGAAATGTTCAGCTAAAGGTCAGCTAAGCGATGAGGCGTTGTTCTCCTGCTGTGAGGAATGTGTCTAATGTGAGGAAACTGGGCGGCTAAAGAACGCTGATCTGTGGGACGTTCAGGTGCATCTAAAAAAATTTTAATATCATTGAAAAGTTATTTTTTATCAGTAATTCAGTTCAAAATGTGAAACTCATATTATTATTATATAGATATATTACACACAGAGTGATCTATTTTAAGTGTTTATTTATTTTATTGTTAAAGATTATGGCTTACAGCCAATGAAAAAACAGTGTCTCAGGAAATAAATTAAAATTCCTGCAGGAAAATGAAATCTGCATCTCTATAAAAGTTGTCAGCAGAGGGAAGCATGAAGTTCTGTAAGATTTTCCAATTGTTAACACACTAAGATTACGTACAGCGCTAAAAAAAATTAAGACCACTTCAGCTTCTGAATCAGATTCTCAGATTTAGCTATTTATAGTTATATGTTTAAGTACAATTCACATTGTTGTTTTATTCTATAAACTACAGACATTTCTTCTAAATTCCAAACAAAAATATTGTCATTTAGAGCATTTATTTGCAGAAAATGAGAAATGGCTGAAAAAAAAAAAATATGCAGAGCTGCAGATCTCAGATAGTGCAAAGAAAACAAGTTCTTATTCATAACCTTTTAAGAGTCCAGAAATCAATATTTGGTGGAACAACCCTGGTTTTTAGTTACAGTTTTAATGCATCTTGGCATGTTTTCCTCCACCAGTCTTACACACTGCTTTTGGATAACTTTATGCAACTCCTGGTGCAAGAATTTAAGCAGTACAGCTTGGTTTGATGGCTTGTGATCATCGATTATCCTCCTGATTATATTCCATTATATTCAATTTGGTAAAATCAAAAAAAAATTTTAGGTGGTCTCTTATTTTGTTCCTGAGCTGTATAAATATACAGAATACAGTGTAACAGAGACATGAACCTTGGTGCAGTTTTTCACATTCTTTTGTTCCCCTGTTGCATAACCTGCAGTACAGTCGTGCCGCTGACTGTGCAGCTTGTTCAGGTGCTGCTCTGACGATCTGATTCCCACGCTGATCTGTAACCTGGTCTGTGAGAGTGTGGAGAGTAAATAAGGGGTTATGTGAGAAGGGGTGAACACACAACTACAAATCCCTTTGTGTCTCTGCTGAGAGCTGGCACTCAAAGGTCTTAAAGGTCTGTAATAAAATAAATCATTTAAGCTTTAGCTTTATTTTTAACCCTTTGTTTTAAACTACCTCTGATTCTCGACTGATGACTGAGTGATTAAATTAGCCTTATTTAAGGTGCTGCTACAGTGTCTTCCTGTATGGCTTTCAGTTGCGGCCTGCATCAGATTCAGAACGCTCAGAACGGACCAGCTCCTTCATACTTGATGGCAATGGTCAAAACCAGAGCAGCACCAAGAGCTCTTAGAGTTCGGCTCGATCCACCATCCCTCAAAAACCCACAGAAAACAGACATCTCGACTCTTCTCTGTTCTAGGACCAAGGTAGTGGAAAGAAATTCCACTTCCTTTAAACACCAACTGAACAGGCCTGTTGCAACAAAAGAGGCAACCCAAGCAATTGCCTGGGGCCCCAAGACAGTGACGGGTTATAAATTGAGTGCAACGACAAACTGTGTGATAGGCTGTTTAAATTCTGTGACTGTCAGCTCGGAAAAGTACAACAACACTGTTACCAAAATCCCCCTCAAGGGGGCTCCTAACAGTAGAATATAACCAGACTGGAACATGTTCAGCAGTTTCCATGCACACCAGCTGTTTACTGTCTTTAACACTAGAACGAATAAAGCTACTGACTAACTGACATTAGTTTCAGTTTTAATCAAGAACATAAAACACAAAGACTTAACCTATCCTTAATATTTGACAATATCTGATTAACTTTGCATGTCCTTACTCATCCTACGTTTATTTATCTGAAATTAGTTTTATATGGTTGCATTGCACTAGTAGTTTATTCATTATTCATCATTCACTATCCACTATTTACATCTCTAAAAGTTTGCACTGCTAAATTTTAAATCATTATATAACTATGTATTTGCACTGTCTGTATGGCTGACATCACTTTTTCTCACAATATGCACATCAACTGGTGTTCTGTCTGTCTGTCTGTCTGTGTGTCCGTCTGTCTGTTGCCACGCTCTGTCTGAACTCGCTGTAAAACAAGCGAGTGAAACAACATATTATAGTGTTTTTTTTTTTTGTTTTGTTTTTATACCATTTATTTTAACGTTATTAATTTTATTAACAAGACAGAGGCGCAAATATTCATTTGTAATGCTTATATCCAGATCATTTCTGCAGATGGGGGGTTTCTCTAGTATTGTGACAGACTGGAGACATGCGCCCTGCTGTACACAGCTGTCCCTGCAGTCCGGATAAGAGCCGTGTCATCAGCACACTCGAGTGGTTGAGCCGTAGCAGAAGTGACACGGATGTGCCCCTTCCCCCGAGGCTCAGTGCATGCTCTTTCCTCGTTCTGTTTGTAGGAGATTAGTTCCGTGTCGAGAAAGTCTAAAGAAATTCCACAGTCACTGAATGAGGAGCTCAGCTACAGGCATTCCTCCATTCATATACTTGCTCCCTCTTTTCCCTCTGTTTTGGCTGTGCTCATGATGAATTAACCCTTTTAAGTAGGGATACTCTGATACAATGTATTAAGTACTGATGCCTGATCATTATCTCAACTACTAAATACTAATTCTGATACCTGACTATCTGCCAAAACTGCATAGCAATTCCTGAACCTGCTGATCCTGATCTGCTCAGATTAGATACCAATAACAATGCTAATACTAAAATAAGCCGATACCTGATTCTCAAGTATTTGCTATTACTGAATACTTGATATTGATACCACAGCCTCATGTGACCGCCAGTACTGAGTGTAGCGGGCTCAGTGGTTTAATACCTGGTGCTAATTGAGATGTTGAAATATTTTTAATTGGGCGCCAGTTATTAAATTAATTTAATTAGATTAATTAATTAATTAATTAATTAATCAAATTAATTAATAACACAAGACATCTCAGGGTGTGGTTTCTACAGGTGACAGAAATTTTCATAACCAAGTTACCCAGAAAAACACACTGAAATGACAGGTTTTGTAAAATAAAAGTATTTATTAAATCACACAGATATGAGTAAATAATTAATTAAAAAGTCATAATGTAGCCATTAGATATCAAATCATAGTGTAGAATAATAAATGAAAAATAAAAGAACAAACACGTTATAATACTGGTATGAAAGGAATAAAGATTAATAGAACTATTAAGTGAATATTTCTAAATAAGGGTCTTAATGTAATGAGGTCGAACTAATCAAATGAGAACACTAAAATAAGTAGATAAGTAAGATATTTTACGGCCTACAAAGATCATCCCTTTCGCCAAATAACTAAAAATGAATCTATACTAAGAAAAGAGTTAAGGACAATAACCAAACTAGACTTGACCAACCAAAACACCAATTACTGAGAGAAATACCCAAACTGCCTTACTCTGAGACGTCTACAAAGGGGGGTCCCCATCGGTTCGGTCCGCTGTTTAAACCTCTTGTTCGGCTGACATCCTGCACCCCTAGAAGGTCCAGTGTGGACCCATCCGCAGGGTAAAGATGGTGCTCTGTGGGCCAGCGGCGCACCTGGTCGACACCCACTTCTAGTCTCTGCACAGGGAAAGCCTTCCCTGGAGCTGGCTCGGCTGGCGTACCCTCTCGGTGATCCGTCGGTTGGTCTAGTTGGTTTACTGAACTATATTAACTATCTTGGCAAGCAGGAGAACTCCGTAGATCATAAAATAGCTTAGTTATTTAAACTAGGATAACTAATACCATTATGCTTGAAGAAGATTAAATGCACTAGTCTAAGAAAACTAACCTAAGATGACTAACTAACAGTTTATCCTTTCTTCATCTCTAGGCCCTCTCTAACCTCTCTCCTCTAACTTCTCTCTTCTAACTGCTTCCTTCAACCCATCTTCTTCCACTCTCCTCAACTCCAAACTGAACTGGAAACTCTAACTGGAAACTGAACTGTGTCTGCCCAGTTTTACTATTAGTCTCTGTGGCCTGTTTGGCCCCTGAGCTATGATTGGCCCTGTGGCCCAAATGTCTGTGTTTTGATTGGTCTAGGAGCAATTTCAAACTTTGGTGGGGATTCACAAAGGGCCATAAAACCCCCCCTCGCTCACATGGTCAGCATGCTTCAGAATTTTTCTAATAGATCAAACCAAAAGAAAACTCAATTAAACAGTGGATCAAAATACATTTTTCAGCATATCAGTTTGTGAGGATAAATTCAGGAAACAACAATCTTACAATTGAATCACAATAAATGTAATATATATATATTTTGCCCACAAACAGTTTTGTAATACTCAAGATAATCTTAGGAATACAATGATGGATGGTACTCTGTCAGAAAGAGATCAAGAGTCATGTTATTATTTAAACCCAATTAAATCACTTAAAAGATAATACATGGTTAAACCACTGATAACCAAATAAAGCTAAATTATCAAATGCTAGTTAAACCTTGTTGATTCAGACTTGAATGTGTAGGAGAATTTAATCAGGACACATCCAAACACATATACCATATACCAGACACATATACCATTATCTAGTAAACATTCTATAAAACACCTTTTTTATATAGTCAATATATATGTATTTTAAGCAAAATCTTCTCAGTGAGAAATTCCTCTCCCTCTGCTGTGTTTAGATAAGCGGCTGTCGTCGGAATTTACGACCGTGGGGGAAGTTGGTGAAGTTGGTGTTGGGAATGTAATTTCCAAGCTAAGAGCATTCATTTTAACTTCATGAATCTTATTTCTAAGTGGTTGCAGAAAGCACAAACCCCTAAATTGGTATAATATATTTGGTGAATTTACAATTTCCAAGGCATTCATTAAGTTTTGAACCCTCTCTCAAGTCCCGTAGTCCCGTCCTTGTCCTGGTGATTGTGCTGTTGGCAAAACCACAATTGTGCACAGTTCCAGATGTTTAAACATTAACGGTCCTAAATCCAGATTTACGACTGACAGCGTCTGAAGGAATGTCAAAAAAGAATTTAAAAATGTTTACCCTGACTTGCATTTAGGGTTCTCGAGCGAGGCTGAGTGAAGAAATAGTCAGGAAATGTCATTTTGAAATTTAAGGCTGTTTGAAAAAGATAACTCCAAGGTTTTTTTAGAGTGTTCTGGGTTCGAAGTTTCCTTATAGGCCGTAAAGTGGGGGTAGTGTGTGTTTGTGTCCAAGCAATGAAGAAATCCTCTGGTTAATCCACTACATTCCCCCCCCATCGATCGATGGGCCACTGGACGTTGGGTCATCGGTCGATGTCAACGTGGATTTCTGTAGACAGAGCATGTTAGGGTACATCTTTCATGCAATTGGTGTCTTGTTGGTCATGCTTTCTTAAGACAATCTACTACAAGGTCGCTGACAGAGTTTTTGGTCTAATGGGTATACAATTTCTCTTTTGAGGTATCTGTCAGTTTTTTTTTTTTTGTAGCTATTGGCTTTTGGTTCTGAATAAAATAGTTAATTTAATGTGATAGTGTGGCAACAAGCATAGGAAAGGGTCACAAATAGTTTGCTAGCTATTTGTTCCTTTATAACTTTATCAAGACAACCTACCCATAAGGTATGCTTCAATAATTAGCCACTACTTAGTCAACAATTGAGAACAATATAGCGGAGCAAACGTAGTCAGAAGGGAAACAAAATATGTTTTGGGCACCTGAAGAGAGGAGAAAGAAAGAAAAAAAAATTGGCACCCCCCCTCTCCACGTATTTATTATACTGCTATGCTAATGGTTTGAAATGGTGATTCAAACACTAGGTTTAACAAAATATCCAATTTGTTGTGAGTTATGCTACTTGGATAGGTGAGTTCCAGACAGTGAATGTGTGGTACTTTCTCAATTTAACAATTGCGTCAGGTCAGAATATGGTGGACAATGAACACTCAGTGTGTCTAAGTATTTGGCCCAGTATTATGATTTAACCTAGGGCATTATCGGTCCCGACTTGTCCCATGGGGCTTTTGCATAGTT
The DNA here is from genome assembly GCF_023375975.1 of Astyanax mexicanus. Taxonomy (NCBI): domain Eukaryota; kingdom Metazoa; phylum Chordata; class Actinopteri; order Characiformes; family Acestrorhamphidae; genus Astyanax; species Astyanax mexicanus. Next base: position 11,693,311 of record NC_064425.1, on the reverse strand, counting down.
TAATTGGGTTACAGTGAACTTGTTTGAGAATCGGTTTAATAAAACACTGACGATGCGGGATTTGGTTCCAGATGCGAGGCAGTTTGTCTGCCCCTGCATGAGGACCAACCCAATGAGACCTGAGCTCGCGAATTGTTTTGCCGGTGCTGTGCTGGGACCTCACCAGTAGCTTGTCAGCAGTGTAACACAATGGTTGGTAGCCAAGTGTGCTTTTTCCCAGTTTTGGGTGTTTCCGCAGTTCACCCCTAGAATGGTGAGATATACCAACACCTGAGAAAGTGTGGTTCAGCGAAAAAGTTGTGGCCTGAGCCATTTCAGTAGGGTCTGGGGGACGTCCCCCCCATCTGGCAAATGCACCTGCCACAGTGATGAGATGTTTGTTCCTTCGAACAAATTTCATGAGTCTTTCGACCCAATCCATTTGTGGAATTGGCCATATACCCCACAGATCTTCTGAAGGTTGGGGCTGAAAACACACTAGCCTTTTTCCAACAAGTGGCAGATATGTCAATTGTGGGAATGCTTGGTGTGTTTCCCCCATCATTTTGTGGTCCACCCATGGGTGATCGAGGGCCTGGGCCAGGCTCTCCCCCCCATGACGCTGAGGCACCACGAATGAAGATGAAGCGTGTGTATCTGGGGCATAAACAAACAGGCCCTTGAGCATCCTGAAAGACGCACAGTAAGTGGCAAGTGGATCAAGTTGAAATGCCAGTGTTCTGAAAGAAGTGTTGTCACATGCATCAATTGTCATGTTAACTTTCCATTTGATTTGAGCATTCTGAAAAGCACATCCATCTGTGTAGATAGTGGGAATGTTTTTACATTCATAAGAATCCAAGGGACTGTGTTTGTGTGGAACCACTGGTGCAGGAACAAGAAGAGAACAATCCTTTTGGTGCACGAACAGAGGATCACAGTTAGTCCGTGGCAAGGAACCTGCAGGTGTTCTGTGAACAGCTGACTTGTCAGCCCATGGAACAAAGATTTCACCGTTGACCGTTGTGTTAAGAGTGAATGACTTTCCAGCTTTTGGGTTGTACTCATCTACAGCCGTAGAGGGAGTCAATGCCCATGAACAGGTGTTTTGTTTTAGAATCATGGTAGGGGATTCTGAGGATGGTGGTTTCAGAACCCTGACAGTGAGCTTCTCATTGATTCCCGTGGAATTTGAAGGTTCAATGAGCTTGTGTGGCTCAATGTTGCTAGCAACATGATAGCATTGAACTCTATCCTGTGCCTTAGGACAGGGCAGGGGTTCGCAAACCTGTGCCCAGATCCTACGATGCTGAAAGTCAATCAATGGTTTGAACCGGTCAAGGAGGTCTTTGCCAAAGAGCAATGGGACGTTCTCCAACGGAGAAATGTGAATTGGATGGGTGAGACTCATTGGACCGATGGCAACGTGCACCAGGGCTGCTGAATACAGAGTGATACCAGTGTGCGAATATGGTTGAAGGTGAAGAGCACACTTTTTCAGAGGTATCTCTTTGTTGTTTCGGCGGGCTTTCGCCCTCACCTGGTCAAAAAGTGAATTTGACATTAAAGAAATGTCTGACCCCGTGTCCAAAAGAGCTTCATACCCGAACACATCTTCCAGCCCGGTGGCTAGGTAGAATTTTGGTGTTGAACCTTTCTTGGTTAAGAAACCCAAGAATTGTTTAGGTGGTGGATCCTCCAGGCTGAGGAAAGAAGCTTCCTCAGTGTGGTTGTTTTCAGCGTCTGGCTGTACAACCAAGGCTGCATTGGGGTGGATGGATTTCGCACCCCCCCAAGCAGGTTGATCTGGAGCTTGGACAATTGGCAAGAATTCAGATTCAGCATTGTCCTGCTTGCGTATTTCGTTACGAAATTGTCTGAGCAGACTGCCGTCTTTAGTGCTCAGGTTAGTTGGATATGTCTCATGCTTGTGCCCTTTAGGTGGACACCAACGTTTGTGGTGCTTTGGGCTCTTTCTCCTGAGCGGAGATTGAAGTTTGCTGGAGCTCTGTGCTCGAGCGTGGTGCTGTGAGTGTTTGCCATTCCAACTGCGTTTTATCCTACCTTTCCTTCGATAGGAGGGCTTTTGGTCACTTTGCTCGGCCCAATGTAGGGACGAGCGACGCCAAGAGTGGAATACTCTCTGGTTTTTGTGGTTTAACTGGGTCTTAGGTGGCATTGGAGCCTTGTGTGCCCCTTTTTGCTTGACGTGGGAGGACTGCTCATTAATTATCAGGACGTCATTTGACTCTGATTTTTTATTAATGTTTTGTTGGAACTTAGCAAATCCTCTGAGAGCCAAATCACGCAGCTGCCGGCTTGTTAGCGTACGAGGGCAGGCTGCGACTCCAAAAGAGTGACTGGTGGAGGGATGGAGGTTTCTCACGAACAATGTTTTGAAAACTTCCTCTTCCTCCATTCCAGGCTCATTTCTATAGCCGAAATAAGCTAGCCTGAGGCGGTGATAGTACTGTAGGGGTGTTTCCTGGCGGCTCTGCTTAATTGCAAGAGCTGCAGCAAGGCCGGTTTGAACAAGGTGGTTGGAGAACTCATTCTCCAAAGCCTTGCAAAGAGTAGGATAATCTCTCTTAACCTGGGGTGGTTGGCGCTCAATGAAACGTCCAACTTCCCGACTAGAGGACACCTTAATGAGGTAGATTTTATCATCTACCGTGGCCTTGGGGAAACGGCGTAAGAAGAAGTCAATGTCGCGAAGATACTGGTGGACATCATTAGAACCGTCCGGTTCTGGTTCAAAGCGTGGGATGTTACGCGCAATTTTGTCCAAATCTCTATCAGAGGGTGCTTGAGGTTGCACCGAGGTCCCATGTGGCTGGGAACGCTGAGTGAACCTTGGTTCTACTGGCGCTTCAGCACCTTTAAGGGAGACTAGAGGGATTGTATTTGTGGATGGTTGTTGCTTAGGATCCGGAACCCCAGGGGTTCCTGATTTACCAGCTGGATTGATGGGGGAGTCTCCCTCCATCATCAGCTCAAATGTTAACACTGTTTGGTCTCGAGTTAATTTGACTGCATTGTTAGCATGTGCTAATTCAGTTTGTAGCTCAACCTGTCTTGCAATAGCATGTTTTAGTTTTTCCTGTGACTGAGCTGCAAGTTGGGTAGCTATGTTGGCTTCCTTTTGAAGCAGCTGCACTTCGGTTTTGAGGTCTCTTTGGTTCATTTCAGACTGTACAGTTTTGTTCTCTAGGTCTGCAACTCTATCATTTAAAGTCACAATCTCTGCTTGGAGATTTTGAATGGTTTTGGAGGAAGCAGCAAGTTGATCCTGTGACAACAGCAGTTGTTTCCACAGTATTAGGGAAATCGGATCCACTTGTTGCTTGCCCTCAAGGATTTTAGATACACACTCATTGAGGCTTTTGGCAATTAGTGCATGGAGACCCCCACTGTCCGTTTGTTGGACTGGGACGGTAAGTCCTGGGGGTAAACCAGCTGTAAGCTCTAAAAGAGCTTTTTCAGTGACACACATTTTGATTTACGTAAAGCACGTGGAATCAAACAATTTTGGTGACAAACAAGTTTATTTTATGTACGAGTTAATTAGCATTGTGCCTTTTCTAAGAAGAAAATCTGTTAAAAGGGGGCGACCTAAGGTTACAATTAGTAGATTAATTTTAAAAGAATAGTTAGATTTGTTGTCAGTGGTGCTAGTGAACAGTTTAATAACTGTAGGCCACTATATGCAGCAGGTCTAAATATGGGTATAGTTATTAACTATGTACAGGATGGGAGAATTTAACTATGTATTAAGCACAGGTGTGCTGGGTATATGGTTGAGTAACTGATAACTGGATACGTTTTTTTTTTTTTTTTTTTTTTTTTTAATGGTTAATTAATTAATTAATTTCAATTAGTTATTAATAATTGATCTTAATCAATCAATAATTAATCTTAATTTATTTGAAGATGGTTGAATTAAATTGAAAATAATTAATTAACAAAAATTTAATTAACTTTACTTAATCAAATTGATTAAAATGACCAGTTAATTATTTTATGTTGTGATTAGTTACTCAATGGAGATAGCTATTTAGCTTGGTTCAATGTAACATAAAGAGTAATGTTTGAGAGAGCAGACCTGAAACTTAAATTTAACTATTTAATATAAACCGATTAAATTAATGCAGTTATTTGTTTACTTATTTACAAACCATTTAACCCAACCACAATGCAAATTCCCTTTATTAACTTAACAAAAAGTTTGTTTGAAATTGGCACCCTCTGGCGACAGAAACTCTAAATGCACTCTACGGGATGATAGCAATTACACAAGTACAACACCAGGTGGCGACACAGCTATGTGGCTAAGTGGCTCCCTCTGGTGGTCAAACAAATGAAATGCACCTTTCTGCACTGTATGCAGTTACCCAAATCAAACACCAGATGGCGATGTGGCAGTGTACCCCCCCTAGTGGTGAGGGGTAGTAAAACACGCTTTGAGTTTGAGTGTAAATAGTCAGTCTGTCCACCAGATGGTGGCAGAGGCCGACTGGTGGGAGTGGTCACGCCCACTGATGATGCCACGTTAAGGACCGCCCCTTGGGTCTGGGACCTGGTCAGCAGATTTGACTGACTCAGTCGACTGTGAATAGCAGAGGAGAAGGACTCGGCTGTCCTAAAGTTTAACACAGCAGCAACACACTTCACAAGATGAGCAAAGAGGATTTACATCCTGGCGTGGTTAGTTTAATCACGCACACAATAGACTTCCTGCCACTCAGGGTGGTGTTACGTAAAAGTTAGCTACTCTTTTACGCACGTGGAAGTGTCCAGTACTGCAGGATTTTACGGATTTCGCGCAAAAACCGGCAGTTTTAACTGGAGCGCGGAGTCAATGAGCCGGAAATTCGCGACTCAAAGCTGCGCGAAGGCCTTATCAGATCAACACTGGCAAAATATGTCTATTTTACCGGAAACAGTTCGAACTTTATGTAAGTACACACGTATATACACGTATATACACCCGGGTTTAAGGTTGCCCACACACGGCGGTGTGTCAACCAAGCTTATTTTACAAATAAGAGTAATGTTTTCAAGAGCGCTCACGTACCACACACACAACTGTACACGTTATACAGACACACAGGGGACCGTGCGGGCGACGCACACACAGCGGGGGACTGTGCGCGTGACACAGACAGGGGACTGGCCAGTCCTGAATTGTAAACAAAAACACGTGTGTTTCTAACACGCTGGGTTTATGCAGTTAACTCCAGCTAGGCCAGCTAGCCAGCAGCTAACGCATTTAATAATAACAACAAAATACACTTTATTCTGCAACTTACAGCGCTATTTTCTGGAACTGGTTATGAAATGTGTATATATTCTGGTCTCGCGGCGGAGAACCAATAAGAATATAATCCTGCCCCACGTTGGCGAGCCAATTATGTAGCGGGCTCAGTGGTTTAATACCTGGTGCTAATTGAGATGTTGAAATATTTTTAATTGGGCGCCAGTTATTAAATTAATTTAATTAGATTAATTAATTAATTAATTAATTAATCAAATTAATTAATAACACAAGACATCTCAGGGTGTGGTTTCTACAGGTGACAGAAATTTTCATAACCAAGTTACCCAGAAAAACACACTGAAATGACAGGTTTTGTAAAATAAAAGTATTTATTAAATCACACAGATATGAGTAAATAATTAATTAAAAAGTCATAATGTAGCCATTAGATATCAAATCATAGTGTAGAATAATAAATGAAAAATAAAAGAACAAACACGTTATAATACTGGTATGAAAGGAATAAAGATTAATAGAACTATTAAGTGAATATTTCTAAATAAGGGTCTTAATGTAATGAGGTCGAACTAATCAAATGAGAACACTAAAATAAGTAGATAAGTAAGATATTTTACGGCCTACAAAGATCATCCCTTTCGCCAAATAACTAAAAATGAATCTATACTAAGAAAAGAGTTAAGGACAATAACCAAACTAGACTTGACCAACCAAAACACCAATTACTGAGAGAAATACCCAAACTGCCTTACTCTGAGACGTCTACAAAGGGGGGTCCCCATCGGTTCGGTCCGCTGTTTAAACCTCTTGTTCGGCTGACATCCTGCACCCCTAGAAGGTCCAGTGTGGACCCATCCGCAGGGTAAAGATGGTGCTCTGTGGGCCAGCGGCGCACCTGGTCGACACCCACTTCTAGTCTCTGCACAGGGAAAGCCTTCCCTGGAGGTGGCTCGGCTGGCGTACCCTCTCGGTGATCCGTCGGTTGGTCTAGTTGGTTTACTGAACTATATTAACTATCTTGGCAAGCAGGAGAACTCCGTAGATCATAAAATAGCTTAGTTATTTAAACTAGGATAACTAATACCATTATGCTTGAAGAAGATTAAATGCACTAGTCTAAGAAAACTAACCTAAGATGACTAACTAACAGTTTATCCTTTCTTCATCTCTAGGCCCTCTCTAACCTCTCTCCTCTAACTTCTCTCTTCTAACTGCTTCCTTCAACCCATCTTCTTCCACTCTCCTCAACTCCAAACTGAACTGGAAACTCTAACTGGAAACTGAACTGTGTCTGCCCAGTTTTACTATTAGTCTCTGTGGCCTGTTTGGCCCCTGAGCTATGATTGGCCCTGTGGCCCAAATGTCTGTGTTTTGATTGGTCTAGGAGCAATTTCAAACTTTGGTGGGGATTCACAAAGGGCCATAAAACCCCCCCCTCGCTCACATGGTCAGCATGCTTCAGAATTTTTCTAATAGATCAAACCAAAAGAAAACTCAATTAAACAGTGGATCAAAATACATTTTTCAGCATATCAGTTTGTGAGGATAAATTCAGGAAACAACAATCTTACAATTGAATCACAATAAATGTAATATATATATATTTTGCCCACAAACAGTTTTGTAATACTCAAGATAATCTTAGGAATACAATGATGGATGGTACTCTGTCAGAAAGAGATCAAGAGTCATGTTATTATTTAAACCCAATTAAATCACTTAAAAGATAATACATGGTTAAACCACTGATAACCAAATAAAGCTAAATTATCAAATGCTAGTTAAACCTTGTTGATTCAGACTTGAATGTGTAGGAGAATTTAATCAGGACACATCCAAACACATATACCATATACCAGACACATATACCATTATCTAGTAAACATTCTATAAAACACCTTTTTTATATAGTCAATATATATGTATTTTAAGCAAAATCTTCTCAGTGAGAAATTCCTCTCCCTCTGCTGTGTTTAGATAAGCGGCTGTCGTCGGAATTTACGACCGTGGGGGAAGTTGGTGAAGTTGGTGTTGGGAATGTAATTTCCAAGCTAAGAGCATTCATTTTAACTTCATGAATCTTATTTCTAAGTGGTTGCAGAAAGCACAAACCCCTAAATTGGTATAATATATTTGGTGAATTTACAATTTCCAAGGCATTCATTAAGTTTTGAACCCTCTCTCAAGTCCCGTAGTCCCGTCCTTGTCCTGGTGATTGTGCTGTTGGCAAAACCACAATTGTGCACAGTTCCAGATGTTTAAACATTAACGGTCCTAAATCCAGATTTACGACTGACAGCGTCTGAAGGAATGTCAAAAAAGAATTTAAAAATGTTTACCCTGACTTGCATTTAGGGTTCTCGAGCGAGGCTGAGTGAAGAAATAGTCAGGAAATGTCATTTTGAAATTTAAGGCTGTTTGAAAAAGATAACTCCAAGGTTTTTTTAGAGTGTTCTGGGTTCGAAGTTTCCTTATAGGCCGTAAAGTGGGGGTAGTGTGTGTTTGTGTCCAAGCAATGAAGAAATCCTCTGGTTAATCCACTACATGAGCACTGGTATCTGGTCCTCAAATATTGATATCAGATTCTTAAGTATCTGTCTATACCAAGTATTGGTACCCGATTCTTTAGTATCTGCCGATACTGAGTACTGATATCCGATCCTCAAGTACCTGCCAATATTAAATACAGATACTTAAAAGTTAACTAACTGCTAGTACTTATAATGATGGATCCCTAGTGAAGTGGTTCATAATACTCTGCAATAATACTGATATGTTAATGTTGATATCCTGAAGTATCTGAAAGTTTTTTAGGTATATGCCAATTTTGAGTCACGATACCAATCATGGTATCATCTTCCAGTACTAAGTACTGATACCCTAAACTCCAGTAATTGCCAGTACTGAATACTGATACCCTACACTCAAGTAACTACCAGTACTGAGTACATATACCCAAAACTCAAGTAACTGCCAGTACTGAGTACAAGTACCTAAAACTCACGTAACTGCCAGTACTGAGTACATATACTCAAAACTCAAGTAACTGCCAGTACTGAGTACAAGTACCTAAAACTCACGTAACTGCCAGTACTGAGTACAAGTACCCAAAACTCAAGTAACTGCCAGTACTGAGTACATATACCCTAAACCCAAGTAACTAACAGTACTGAGTACATATACCCTAAACTAAAGGAACTGCCAGTACTGAGTACATGTACCCAAAACTCACGTAACTTCCAGTACTGAGTACATATACCCTAAACCAAAGTAACTGCCAGTACTGAGTACATATACCCTAAACCCATGCCAGTACTGAGTACATATACCCTAAACTAAAGGAACAGCCAGTTCTGAGTACATATAGCCTAAACCCAAGTAACTGCCAGTACTCGCTACAAATATCTAGTCCTTAAGTATCTGCCAGTACTGAGCTTCGATATCTACACAAGTGTTGGCCATTACTGAGTACTGACTCCCGGTGCTTAAGTATCTGCCAGTACTGAGCCTCGATACCTGATTAGTGACTGCCAGTTCTGATTACTGATACTCTAAACTCAAGTAACTGACAATACTTAGTACATATACTCAGGACTTAAGTAACTGCCAGTACTGATACCCAGTATCTGCCAGTATTTAGTCTCAAATAGGGTTGCAACGGTATGAGATTTTCACGGTATGATAACCGTCTCAGAAAATACCGCGGTATCACGGTTATCACGGTATCACCCTTAAAGAAATTACAACAAAGGTTTTTTGTTCAATTAACTATTTATTGTAGAAACCTGGAACAATTATAATTTTAATGTCTCCTTAAAAAAAAAAATAAGGTGTACACCATCAGGTGAAGGAAACCAGGTTTTTGCACTACTCTTAAGGGCATTAAGAGTGTATATAATATATATATACACACATACACACACACACGTTATACACATTACATGTACTCTAATAAGTAAAGGTCCTGTATTTAAAATATTCAGTACAATTATTTAAGTTTAAATTATTTATTATCTGATAAACTGAGCCTGGGTCAGTGTCTGATCAACAACTGTTGTAAACGTCCGTTTTACTGCCAAGTTGGTATATAACCAGATACTGCAGAAAGAGGGGATTTATTTCTGACATGATCCTCACAATAGAGATTTCTATTTTAAGGCTTTCACACCGAGTTTGGTTTTAGCATATGAAAAACAGGCACGTCAGAATTAGAAAATGAACGCATGTAAATGAATGGCGTCTTTCACATCCAGTCCGGCCAGGACCTTTACACGGACACGTGAATCCGTCGTAGCACGCACTTCACGCCTGTACCTGCGTGCCCAAATTTCGGATAACTCAGCGCTTTTGCGGGCGCTTACCGCATGGGTTGTGCACCACTACAAAGAGGTTTTATTTAGGTTCAGATTAAAACTAAACACATACTTTGCGCTGCACAGCGGGGTGGTGTTCTCGGAGATGGGAGAATAGGTTTGACGTATGTTCACCTTTAGCTGTGACTTTACGGCCACATTGATTATAAATCGGATAACCATCCTCGGGTGCGTTCGGCGGGTATCCGAAATAGTCCCACACTGCTGATTTTAGTTTAGTCTTTTTTTAGGCGGACGGAGATTTGTTTAGTCTGATGCACTTTCTGCTGTTCTCACCGCTGTGTGCTGAGTAGCTGAAGCGGAGCAGAGTTGCGCATGCGCGGGTGAGTTTGTCCGCTGGCATGCGTTTTACCGGTAATAAGCAAACACACACGGTATGATAACCATGCATTTTAATACCATGGTATACCGTGAAACCGGTTACCGCTGCAACCCTAGTCTCAAAACATAATCAAGTGTCAATTTTGAGTACTGAAGCCCAGTCCTTAAATATTTGCCAGTTCTGAGTACTGATACCCAGTCCTTAAGTATTTACCAGTACTGAGTACTGATACCCAGTCCTTAAGTACCTGCCAGTACTGAGCCTCAGTAACTGACCAAGTTTCTGCCTGTACTGAATACAGATACCTTATCCTTAAGTGTCTGTCAGTACTGATACCTGGTAATTAAATATCTTACAGTACTGAGTACGCCCCAAGCATTTGGCAGTTTTGGGTGTCAATATCTGGTCTTCACCACTCTGTCAATTCTTAGTTCCAATGCTCGATCCTCAAGAATATACAAATACTAAGTACTGATACCTGGTCCTACCCAACCTAACTACCCAATCCTAAAATTTGGTATTCCACTTGTAATACACATTTAATTTGGGTTAAATGAATGTACTTTCTCCTGATACAGCATTTATCTTGCTTGCCTGTAATTGTGTGTGTGTTTTCTACACACTTTGCTCAGTGTGGTGAGGATAGTAGTACAAGCACCTACTCATTACATCTAATGTATCTGTGTGTGTGTGTGTGTGTGTGTGTGTGTGTGTGTGTGTGTGTGTTCTTACTAATGAGAGCAGGTGGTACAGTTACAGACAGAGGAAAGGCCAGATAAGCAGAAACAGACAGAGAAAGGAAGACAGACGTGAATGTCTGCTCAATGTGAAAACTACAGCTCACTCTGCTGCACTGAGAGCTCTGCTCTGCTACAATCTTACAAGAGCCCTTTTACATCAAGTGGCAGTTAGCTATGCAAACACAGTGTTACACCCGGGACTGCACTACCTGTTTAAGATCCCCGTCTTGATTCACATGCAAATTAACTCGCTCCAAAAAGAAGAGCCAACCCATTCGCTGCTGCTGCTGGACTGTGGGGCTAACTGACGAGATCAGAACAGTTATAAAACATTATGATCAAACACTAAATGGCACCCTCTACAAGATGTCTGGAGGGGGTGTCTGAAGGTGAAGATGCATCAAGATAAAAATTGAAGAAGAAAAAAAAATCTGCAGGTTTCTTTTTATCACTAAATAAATTATATTATATATCAATACAATCTGGAACAATCCTATCGATATGATATATAGCAAAATCAATATATTGTCCCACCTCTATTGGATACTGATACCACATCCTCATGTGACTGTCAGTACTGTACTCTGTACTGTTACTGAATTCTTAAGTATCTGCTTATATGAAGTACTCTGTACTGTTACTGGATTCTTAAGTATCTGCTTATATGAAGTATGGAGACTTGAAAGTGTAAAAAAAAAAAAAAAAAAAAAAAAATGTTATTGTTTAGACCACTTTTTCTAATTCAGTTTTTGTTTACACAGAAATAGGCTGCAAGACTTTGTGTAAACAAGCAAATGCTATTGCTAAGTTCCCTACCTCTGTCTCTGCTAACGTTACTATCCTAGCCCTGTACAGCTTGTACATTTCTACTCCTCTACCTCTCTTTTATTCTATATTTGTCTTTTATTCTTGTGTTTGGTGTGTTTTTGAGAGAGACTAAAAAAGAGTGAGTGCGTGAGTGAGTAGTGGTGAGAATTGTAGGCGTTTTAGATTATGGTGCATTGAGTTTTTTCTGTGTGTGTGTATGTGCGTGTGTGTATGTGCGTGTGTGCGCACATTCTCTGCTGACCCGTGTTCTCCTCAGGGATGCAGCAGTACAGAACAATAACAGGCAAAGTGCTGAAACTGGAGAAACCGTTCGGCCGAAACTGGAGCTTCAGAGTATGATGAGAATGAGCTTTGGAAGAAACCAAAACACTGAACAGCAGCTTTACTTAACGAGCTTCATGCTGTTTTTTTATATATTTTTTTTTTATTTATTTTTTATCTGAGCATCGATAACTGCCTTGCTTGTATGAACCTTCACAGGGCAAAGTTGGTCAAACAGCACAGTACATAGAGTCTCATAAGTTCTGGAAATAGCTCCACCCTTTACTCAACCCTTCGGCTCAACCCTTTGTTAAAGCACCTAGCTGCAATTGAGTTCAACAACCCTCTGGGCTGAAGAGCTACTAGTCTGTAGCACTCCATCCCATTACACTTCATTTTACAAAACAGATTTTTTTTGTGGCCACCATGTAATGGCCTTTAGCCTGCTGCTTACCCTAGCTAGCACTGCTGGAGCAGCATTAGCATTAGCCGCTAACCGCAGCGCTTGCTCTTTGGCCGTTCAGCGGAGATTATTAGAAGCTCGTATGGTTTCTCAGTGTAGCATTGTTGGGCAAACTTTTTCTAGCGAGAACCGCAGCTAGTGCTAGCGGTTAACCACTAAGGCTAATGCTGCTGCACCCAGCCTTAGTGGAAATCTGGAAATCTAAGCTTACTGTTAATAAATAAATTAATAAATACTGTTAATACTCAGCCAAAAAAAGGTTTTCAGGAGAGAAATCTGTATAGATTAATATCCAGCACTTGTTTGAACGTTTTCTTTTTTTTTTTAAGAATTAGAGTTTTGTTTACTTAGCTTACTCAGTTAACTGTACTTTTGTTCTTTACTATTGTCAGATAATGGGGCTTTTAATCTGGTGCGTCTTATGTATGAAAAAAAGTCTAGAAAATAGACATTCATTGATGTTGTGCCTTATGATCCGGTGTGCCTTAAAGTGCGCTTATGCCCACTTATGTAATTTCTGACACCCTTCTGTCTTTAAACATGGACTGAAGTGGGGAGCAGACCTAATGACTAGCCCTCATGGTATAGCTGCCTGAATTTGATCTTAATTCTGGCTGATCGTTTTCAGTTCTGGCTACTAACAGGTTGGGATATTAATCATAATTATTACTCACCTTTTCTATCTGACACTCTTTCACTCTCTCTCTCTCTTTCTGTCTTTCTTTCTGCTTCCATGTATTTTGATATTGTGTGTTTTGGTTTGGATAAGTCTACTAAGAGCCCTGTGAAGTGTGTTGCCTTGTGACTGACATACATACACACACACATGCCTCACACTCCCTTTGCTGCAGTGCTGCATCCCTAGAGTGATCTGGACCAATCCATTCTGTACACACTGCCCCTCCCCCCTCCGAGCACTCTCTCTTGGTCTGACCCTGGTCCATTGTCTCTCGAGCGATGATAGGATAGCTGATAACGATCGCGGCCGTATTTCCCCGTGAGCGCTCAGTCGTTTTCTGAGGAAGCGTTCTGCTGAAACTGCGCCGATTAAAACCGCCCACAGGGTTCCTGCAGCTTCCCCAGATAACACTTCATTTACATACTCCTCGTTTCTGTAGATTAACTGCTCACCTGAGTTACAGCATTCTTTACGCTAAGCTCTTAAACAGCCTGCAAGCTGGGCTTCTCTGATCTGAGACAGACACCTTGACTGGTGACTGGTGAGATTAATGCAAGAAAAATGACTAGAGTAGAGCTTTGTGGTGAAGCGCTGGTAGGCCTGTCACAATAATTTTATGCGAACAGTATTTTGTCCCAGAAATTATTGAGATAAACGATATTGTTGGCATGTTTAGATGTTTAGATAGATGTTTAATTTGGCACTAATAAAATGATAACATATCATAACAAAGAAATTAACCCTTTATAGACAAAAAAACTTTCCATTCCTGTTCACACACCTAATTTTGGAACCTGAAAAGTTCCCAGCTGGAACCAAAGTAGGTTATAGTAGTGTATATATAAGTGCACACACATTGCGAAGTGCGGAGGCAGGGAAACCGTGGGTCTGTCCCACACCATGACTGCATATCCCGGTCTGCCCCAGCTGGCCCGCGTTGAACCCTGCCTCAGCCTACACTCGAGAGATATGAACCTAAGACACTAAAGTTAAGCAACTAGAGCCACACTAGGCCGTTATTATGTTTCTTTAAGTTTGTTTTCGGTGGTGTTGGAGGACATTTTTAAGTAAATTTACTCCCTGTGTCCGTGTCTGTCTGGAAGTAAACACAATGGAAGATATCACGATTATTAAAATAATTGAGGTCATGTCCATTTATTAAACGATACGTCAATAATCTAGTTATTGTGACAGGCTTTTTAACGTTGGTGTGAATTTCTACCTTAAAAAATTTGCTACGGGTTGATGAAGTTGAGTAAAAGTTGAATTTTATGGTCCTTGATTCAGTAAAGATCTTGACTGACTGTGGTAGAACTAGGTTTGCAATGTTAGGGCTGCAACTAATGATTGTAATTTTGGTTGTCAGCTAAACTGATGATTATTTTTCCTATTACTCTACTCTAATTACGCTTGTTAGAATAGGTATGTGGTCTATATAAACTAAATATGTTTACAAAGTTCTTTGCACAAAATCACTCTGATATAAAGAGATCTCCCAGCTCTATTCTTACCAGTTTCAGTCCCTTTCCGAATGAGCCGTTTAAGGGCTCTGTCACTTTTATGCAAATAAGATGTAATGAATAATACGCTGGCTGTTTACTACATGTTAGTGTTAGCTTGTGCTAAATAACAAAACGTGAACAAGCTAGTTTATGCTTAAATGTGATAGAAGCACATTAAAACTCATTATGTGAAAAAAACTAACATCTTCCTCATCTGCTGACTTGCCACTGACAGTGAGTACAGATCCCTCCCTCAGAAGAAGTCTACTGGCTTATTGCTGTGTACTGCCTGAGGTTCTCAAATAGCAGACTGAAATGATCAAAATGACACTCTCTCTGTTTTTCTTGCTGGGATTAGAATTTATAGTTGGATGTGGTTATTTCTTTTCTGGTTTTGCAAGTTTACTTCATGGTAAGAGATGATTCTTTAGCATGGGCGAAGCTTGACACCTGTAAAACCGAGGCAAGAGGTGTAAATGTTCTGGTTAGCAGCTCTCTGAACAAAGGCGTGGTGTCGATACTTAAAAACTCGAACAGTATGAAAGATACGATCTCAGTGTTTGCATTTTAAACCACAACTGTTAAGAGAGGCCATTGTTCTGTAGAAGCCTTTTAAAAACAGTCACTATATAAAAACGATAAGAATCTACAGCTCATCGCTGCCGTAACCATGAACCTGGTTGCTATCCGCTGGCATGCCAGATGTCATGGGACCACAGCTGAACCTCCCTATATTATATGACACTGTTCTTCAGTGGGAACAGCAGTGATCTTTCTTGTTGTTTGATTATTAATCAGTAATAGATTATTAACCATAACCACAAGAAGATATTTAGAGATGTACAGCGGCTCTCCACCACCCGCAAAGTGAACAAATGCTGATTTTTTTACTCATTTATTACTTTTAAATGTAAACTTTAAACCTGCCCAGATACACCAATACACGCTGTAACTGTCCCTTACTGTTATATTCCTCTTTGAAAAAGGTGAATAGGAATTGTTTTGGCAAGTTTCTCTTCCACCTTAAATCACACTAGTTCCGCCTTCAATGGGTCTGTTATTTTTTCACAGTAACACAAACCTGTTTGATGTTTTTACCTTAAACAGTGAAGCAGTTATAGGTGCCTGGACAAAACTCCTGCACCTTTTAAGGTGGCACAAAATCGCACAAAATGTCCCACTGTCAGACCTCACTCCAACTCCCATAAATCTCATCACCTTGCCATGAGCACACTGGCCAGTGACCGATTATACAGTACGTTCTGCTGTTCCATTACATTAGGCATGTCAGCAGTGGCGCAAAAAGGGAGTATGCAGCCTATGCGACACATAAAGACCCCCCACCCCCCCGGCTGATGATTTCAAAACATACGTTGCTTCCCCTACCGGGCGCAGATATTATGTTTGCATGAGACTTGGCTAACCGCTAGCATCCCCGACGCTAATGTAAACATCCCCGGATTCGTCACTGTGAGAGCGGACAGAGACAGCGCGCGGAGCGGCAAATCTAAGGGCGGTGGGCTCGCTATCCTCATTAACAACAGATGGTGTAATCCTGGCCATGTGACTGTTAAAGAGACTATCTGCTGCCGGGATGTTGAACTGCTCGCGGTGAGTTTAAGACCATATTACGTCCCGCGGGAGTTCTCACACGCCATTGTTGTTTGTGTGTACGTGCCCCCCCGAGCGGACGCGGAGGCTGCGTGTGACGTCATACACGCGACCATCGCTAGGCTCCAGACACAACACCCGGATGCTTTTGTCGCTCTCTCTGGTGACTTCAACCACATCACGCTGGACTCCACACTGACTTCTTTTACCCAGTATGTGGACTGTCCCACCAGAAAAAACAGGACAATTGACCTCCTGTATGCTAACATCAGTGATGCGTACACCGCCATCCCACTGCCCCCACTTGGAAAATCTGATCACAACCTGGTTTTCCTGAAGCCTCATTACAAACCCTGTGTGATGAGGCAACCAACCACAACACTCTCCTTCAGGAAGTGGTCTCAGGAGGCAGAGGAGACCCTGAAGAACTACTTTGCATCCACAGACTGGAGTGTGCTTCAGGACTCTCACGGTGAGGACATTGAGGGGGTAGCAGACTGCACAACTGACTATCTGAACTTTTGCATTGACATTGTGGTTCCTGTAAGAACTGTTCGCTGCTTTGCCAACAACAAGCCCTGGATTACAAGCGATGTAAAGGACCTCTTAAACAAAAAGAAGAGGGCCATTAAAGACAAGAACCAGGAGGAGTTGAAGAATATTCAGCGTGAACTCAAGTCCTGCTTAAAGGAGGCTAAGGAGACCTACAGGAAGAAGGTTGAGCAGAAGTTACAAGTTAACAACATGAAGGAAGTTTGGGACGGTATGAGGACAATCACAGGGTGCAAGCCAAAGAGTGATAGTGCAACAGCTGGTGGTGTGGAGAGAGCGAACAAACTCAATCTCTTCTATAACCGGTTTGATTGCCCTGTTTCATCCTCACCTGCTTCTGTCTGTCCTGCTATCTCAGCAACCTCAGCCTCTGCCCCACTGGACACCTCCCTACCTCTTCTGAGTGCTGCTCAGGTCTCCACCTCCCCCCTCCACCTCTCTGCAGACCAGGTCACAGGGGCGCTGAGGAGACTCCGCTCAGGGAAATCAGCTGGACCTGACGAGGTGAGCCCGAGACTTCTTAAGGCTTGCGCCTTTGAACTTGGGTTACCCTTGTCGAATATCTTCAACATGAGCCTGCAGTTGGGGAGGGTTCCTACGCTGTGGAAAACGTCATGCCTGGTCCCTGTTCCCAAGAAACCTCGCCCCAGTGAGCTCAATGACTTCAGGCCGGTAGCTTTGACCTCGCAAATTATGAAGACCATGGAACGACTGCTTCTCCCACTCCTCAGACCCCAGGTACAGCATGCACTGGACCCTCTCCAGTTTGCATATCGGGAGAAGATTGGTGTTGAGGATGCAGTCATCTACCTCCTCCACCGAACCTACTCTCATCTTGACAAGGGGAGTAGTGCTGTGAGAATCATGTTTTTTTATTTTAACACCATCCAGCCTCCACTCAGAGACAAGCTGGTGAAGATGAATGTGGGTCTTCACCTGGTGTCCTGGATCACAGACTACCTCACCTGCAGACCACAGTATGTGAGGCTCACTGACGGCACATCGGAGACTGTGGTCAGTAGCACTGGAGCACCACAGGGGACTGTGCTCTCCCCCTTCCTCTTCACTCTCTACACATCAGACTTCCAGTACAACTCTGAGATGTGCCACCTGCAGAAATTCTCAGATGACACTGCCATCGTACAAGAGACAGGTGGATGACTTTGTTGCTTGGTGCCGACTGAACCAACTGCAGTTGAACATATCCAAGACCAAGGAGATGGTGGTGGACTTCCGTAGGTCTGGACCACCCTTGCAGCCAGTCTCCATCGAGGGGGTTGATGTGGAGACAGTAAAGACCTACAAGTACCTTGGTCTGCAGCTGGACAACAAACTGGATTGGTCAACAAATACAGACACCCTGTACAGGAAGGGACAGAGCCGGCTCTATTTCTTGAGGAGACTGCGGTCCTTTAACATCTGTAAGAAGCTTCTGCAGATGTTCTACCAATCAATCGTGGCCAGCATTCTCTTCTACGCTGTGGTGTGCTGGGGAGGCAACATGAAGAGGAGAGATGCATCACGGCTGGACAAGCTGGTCAGGAGGGCCGGGGCAGTGGTTGGAATGGAGCTGGACTCTGTGGTTACAATAGCTGAGAGAAGGACTTTGGATAAACTGCTTTCTATCATGAACAATGATAGTCACCCACTTCACACCACCATCATGAAGCAGAGGAGTGTGTTCAGTGGCAGACTGCTGTCACAGAGCTGCACAACAGACTCAGAAAATCCTTCATTCCGAGAGCCATCAGACCCTTTAACTGCTCCCATCGGGGACGGGATGCTGCTGACGACTGAGTTTAATCCAGGCACACCACTTGGACATTATTCAACAACTTAATTATTTATATTAACACTTCCCCAACCTCGCTTACATTTAAGTATACCTTACTCATGATTGGGTATTCACATTTTCACATTCTCTTTTTAGAACTGTCTTGTAACGTATGCATACTTATATTATATTATATTTCTATGTCACATCAGTCACTTTTGTAATCGATGTCATTGCACTTTACTCTGTTAATTATTTAATTATTTATGACCATTAGCAACATCTACTGCACTGCTCCGTTTACAGATAGATCCTTACCTTGTATAGTTATTTATTTATATTTTTTTATAGCCTGATATATTTTCTATTCTTCTGTGTTTCGATTTGTCTGAGTATTTTTCTTATTGTATTGTGTTGTTGCTGCTGGATGATCCGTCCGTCCGTCCGTCCGTCCGTCCGTCCGTCCGTCCGCCCGCCCGCCCGCCCGCACTGATTTGTACTGTAGAGCTTGTGCAGAAGCAGCCATCTAGCAGGTGATGAGTCATAAATAATTATATAACATCGATCATATCACAAACTGTAGGTTCTCACCGAGAGAAGATGATGCTTTGCTTTAAAGAATGCTTTAAACTGAAAGAGCTCTTTCTAATTGAGCTCACCGACTGCAAAAACAGTAAATCAAGCTTTAGTGATAACTGATAATGAGTCTTTTACATCTCTGTAGAGGAATTTTGTTCCACTCTTCTTTACATAATTGTTTTAATTCAGCCACATTGGAGGGTTTTCTAGCATGAACAGCCTTTTAAAGATTATTTTACAGCACCTCAGTCAGACTTTGAAAAGTCCAGTGTAAAAACTTCAATTTAGCTATTAAGAGGTGGACTTGTTTGTGTGCTTTGGGTCATTGACCTGCTGCAGAACCCAAGTACACCTGAGTTTGAGGTCACGAACAGGTCTCCTTCAGGATTGTCTGGTAAACAGCAGAATTCCTGGCTCCATCTATTACAGCAAGTTGTCCAGACCCTGAAGCAGCAAAGCAGCCCCAGACCATCACTCTACCCCCACGTTTTATGTTGAGTTTTATGTTGAGTTTCACATCTGTTTATGTACACTCATCGGCCACTTTATTAGGTACACCTGTCCAACTTCTCATTAACACAAATGTCGAATCAGCCAATCACAAGGCAGCATGTAGACGTGGCCAAGACGATCTGCTGCAGTTCAAACCAATCATCAGAATGGGGAAGAAAGGTGATTTAAGTGACTTTGAAAATGGCATGGTTGTTGGTGGCAGACAGGCTGGTCTAAGTATCTCAGAAACTGCTGATCTACTGGGATTTTCCCACACAACCATCTCTAGGGTCATCAGTGGTCAGAAGAGAATGGCCAGACTGGTTCGTGCTGATAGAGCAAGGTCTGCAGAAGAGCATCTCTGAACGTACAACACGTCAAACCTTGAGGTGGATGGGCTACAACAGCAGAAGACCAAGACCACACCAGGTGCCACTTCTGTCAGCTAAGAACAGAAAACTGAGGGTACAATTTGCACAGGCTCACAAATATTGGACAATAGAAGATCGAAAAAACAATGCGCGGTCTGATGAATCTGGATTTCTGGTAGGGTCAGAATTTGGCATCAACCACGTAAAAGCGTCGCTCCATCCTGCCTGGTGTGGGGGATATTTTCACGCTTTGGGCCTATTAGTACCAATTGAGCATCGTGTCAACGCCACAGCCTATCTGTGTATTGTTGCTGACCATGTCCATCCCTTTATGAGCACAGTGTACCCATCTTCTGATGGCTACTTCCAGCAGGATAATGCTCCATTTCATAAAGCCTGAATCATCTCAGACTCGTTTCTTGAACTTGAATGGCCTCCACAGTCACCAGATCTCAATGCAATAGAGCAGCTTTGGGATGTGGTGGAACAGGAGATTAGCATCATGGATGTGCAGCCGACAAATCTGCAGTAACTGGGTGATGCTCTCATGTCAATATGGACCAGACTCTCAGAGGAATGTTTCCAGTAGCTTGTTGAATCTATGCAATGAAGGATTAAGGCAGTTCTGAATGCAAAAGGGGGTCCAATCCGAAACTAACAAGGTGTACCTAATAAAGTGGCCGGTGAGCGTATATGCTGTAATTTTTTTTTTGTCAATTGTCTGAGATGTTAGAGGCGTGTTTGCTGGATCTCAGTTCAGTTAGTATGGATGTGAGTAACGAGTATGATTATATTCAGTTCTTCTCGGGAATCAGCCCCCACACTCATCACTGTGTGGGTGGTTTGAAGGGATGTCAGATTCTCCTTAAGGACACCGGGCTTCCCCCAGCCCACATGCTGTCACTGGTGTGTGTGTGTGTGTGTGTGTGTGTGTGTGTGTGTACATACACACACATCTATCCTCCCACTCATGATGACTTTTGTCTGCTGGAGGAAACCCCACTCGCCCGCCTCGCTCTTCTATTCTGCCTGCTTGTGCTTTTCGCTCTCATTATCTTCTCAGTATAATAAGCATTTACAGATCCAACAAATGATTCAAATAACTAGAGCTGTACGATAATGCAAAATATTATCTGTCACAATATATTTCTTAAAGGGGACATATTATGCAAAACTCACTTTTTGCATGTTTGTTTTGTGTTTTCCACTCAACTGCCCCTATAAACTTCTGGCATGTATACATAGGTCCTCTGTGATTCAGCTGAAAGAGTTTGGTGACATCGCAATAAGAACGTTTGCATAGAACCACCATGGCACCACCCCTCACGCAATAACCCCTACCAGAGCCCCACGACTAGATTAGTCATTTCAGTCTGCTGGTTAATAACCTCAGGCAGTACATAGCAGGATAAGCCGGCAGACTTCATCTGAGGGTAGGATCTATACCAACTGTCTGTTGCAAGTCAGCAGATGTGGCAACAGCGAACTGTAAGAACTTTCGAATAATGAGTTAAGTTAAGCATGAACTAGCTTGTTTGTGTTTAGTCAATTAGCGCAAGCTAACACTAATGTATGGTAAACACTTGGATGGAGCATGGCCAGCAGCAGTTTATTTGCATGAAAGTGATAGAACTGGCCAGTGTGCTCATGGCAAGGCAACATGTATAATTATCAGGGTTCAAGGATTTATAGTGGGTGACGGATGGATTTTCGAGTGTAAACCCTCCCCTTGGAACGGAGTTATAAGAGGAAGGGTGAAATTCTCCTCCTAAGTATAGGGAGAACCTTTCAAGAACCTGATACAGATATAGCTATAGCAATGGAGCGCTAAAGTTCAGCAACCTAACTGCTGCTGATTAACTAATTAACTTGAGGGTTTATTGTTGGTCTTCAGAAAGGGAGTGGGTGGTGAAGCAATATATGATTATTCTTTATGCCTTCTTTTTTGCAAAAATTGGTTTTTATCTAATTTTATATTTCTATTGTAAGGTCGCTTGTGTCAATTCCATCCTACCAGTGATTCTTGTAGCCTTCTGTTTTGAGTGTTCCTCTGAAAAATCAGCCTAACAAGACTCAAGACACCCTACCCCTAGATGTGTGGATCACCAAATGGTAGGACCAAGTGGTAAAATGGGATTGGGCCTACAGCTCTCAGCCTACAGGACTTAATGTATCTGCTGTAGCATCTTGGACTCGGATACGATATATACCACCTTCTAAGGTCTTGTAGAGTCCATAGCTTATATATATATATATATATATATATATATATATATATATATATATATATATATATATATAGTAAGAGAGAGAATGCACTTTGCATTTATTAAATATGAATGCCCCACTTATCAAATTTTAACATGAAACCCAATACCAGAGAGAGCGTGGGGGAGGAAGATGGAAGCAGAATGAGCAGAATGGATGTGGCAAAAGTGAGTGATGGTGTGAAAGATATAATAGACTGGAGTCTTTATATAGTACGCTCAATTTGTAACAGCTGTGAGCTCATCATGTAATATTTGGCTTCTATTTGCACTGGAGATCACCCACATGTTTCCAGACAGATATCTAGGCTCATCTACAGGTTTTTTAATTACAGTAGAGTGTTTTGCATGTGTTTTACAGGTGTGTAAAAGGTTTTAACACACTGAACTTGTTCTTAAAGCAACGATTTGACAAGTGTAGGTAATTATTAGGTCATTAGTTATATTAATCTGCCCTAGCTGCTTGTAGAGCTGTGTGTTGGCAAGATCCTGGCAATGCAATGTAATAATTAACATAATTTATGTCATTTAGGCCTGTCACGATAATTCTGTTATCTATGTACTACACAAAAATAACCTCAATAATATTTGCATAATATTTCCTGATAATATCCATTGTGTTTTCTTTTGTGTTTAATTACATATGAATGAATAGGAACAATTAAACACATAAACAGCCCACCAAAAAATGAAGAGACCACTTTAAAATAATTAGTTTCTCTTATTTGACTATTTATAGATATATGTTTGAGTAAAATAAACGTTGTTGTTTTATTCTATAAACTACAGACAACATTTCTTCCAAATTCCAAATGAAAATATTGTCATTTAGAGCATTTATTTGCAGAAAATGAGAAATGGCTGAAATAACAAAAAAGATGTGTAGCTTTCACACCTCAAATAATGCAAAGTTCATATTCATAAAGTTTTAAGAGTTCAGAAATGAATATTTGGTGGAATAACAACATTCATGAGTCTTGGCATGTTGTCCTCCTCCAGTCTTACACACTGCTTTTGGGTGACCTTACACCACTCTTGGCACAAAATCTCGAACAGATCAGCTTTGTTTGGCTTTTAATCGCCCATCTTCCTCTTGATTACATTAAAGATCTTTTTTTAATTGAATGTCCGCTCTCCATATATTTTGTGGAATGTTTGTTGGGTAGTTTGACATTTCATGCTTTTTATGGAAGACACATACTAGACGTTATTTTTTATGAGACCTTAAGTTATTTAAATATCTTTAAGATTTATGGGGATTGTTTTTAGGCAGGTGCTATTTACATATATAATACATATATTATAAGTGTATATAATAAAAACAAACACTACACTATTTTCAAGTGTCATGATGTTACTAGATACATTTACATCATCTGCAGGTACTATCTGCAATAAGTGTGTGTAGTAATTTAACTCTATATACACTTATGAATAGTATGTATAGTATAGGAGTATGTTCAGGCATTGTTATAAAGTACAGTAATACAGTAATCTGTATTTTCTTACACCCCTCCCTGCTTGACCATATTTGGCCATACAGCTCAGCTTCTAAGGCTAGTTTGGAGCAGTAGTATTAACGTGAGTGTGCACTATTCTGAGTTTGCTCTCCTGGTGCTTGGTAAACATACAACACCTGACTGCTGGAGTTCTAATGAAAAACCTTATCGTCCAAAAACTCAAACACAGTTTGAGTTTGACAAGGTTTTTCCATGTCCGCAGTGCTGCCTGGTTAAGCTGAATAGTTCACTTAAGCAGTTAAATAACAGTTCACAATATAAGTTCACACACCTTAAATTCAGTGTTTTTTTTCTTCAATATTTAAAAATGTTCTGCATTGTAGATTAATACTAAAGTCATCCAAACTATAAAGAAAAAACAGGAAATTATTTAGTAAACAAAAAGGTGTTAAACCAGAATATGTTTTATATTTTAGATTGGGTGGATCTTGGCTGGATTTTCTCAGTCAGCTTTATGAGGTAGAGTCACCTGGAATTCAGGCTTTCAGTTAACAGCTGTGCTGAACTTGTATCAAAAAGAGCATCAGTTGTAAAGTTGTGAAGAGATAGAGTTGGTATACAGTGAATAGCTCTATTTGAGTAATGTTCTAATACATATTATGGCAAGAATTACTCAACTAAATAAAGAAAAAAATGACTAAGAAATGGAGGTCAGGCGATCTGAAAAATTTCAAGAACTTTCAGTTAAAATTTTAGTAAAAAGGCCTTCAAAAAACTTATAATGATGAAACTGGCACTCATTAGGAATGGCCAGTATTCCCTGTTTTACCTTTTTCCTTCACTTACGTCACTGTTTACAATCATAGTGTTGATTTTAGCTACTTCATTTTTTTTATTCTAATTATTTATCTCTATTTTTTGCTTTACATTTTAGCTTGTCCACGTATCCTTTTATTCGGAATTATTTTAATTATTATTAATTAAATCTTGTTTTTTGCTTGTTTTTCCATTTTTTTCTATTAATTATAATCCTAATTTATTCCTAAAAACTTTTTTTTGTTTTATTGTAATTATGCTTTTCCTTATTTTAGCTCACCTGAGTAAATACTTGATTTTAGTTTTAATTTAAATGTATTTTTTGAGTCCCTTTAAGTTGTAAATGCTTGGCTGCATTAAAAATGAGGGTTACCCTCAATGTGTTACCAAGTGAAAATAAAGTTTGATTAGTGACTGATTGATTGATTAACATTCCACGATCCACAGTGTCATGTGTGTAACGAGAATATACCATAGAAGGCTTTAAATTACCACCGACAGTGGAAGATGCCGTGCAGTGGGTGGTAATTATTGTGGCTGAAATTTTGTCCATGCGAACAGACTAACTACATTAAATGTAGGAGATTCCACACACATACTGCATGTACAGTGTTACAGTTACCAGTACACAATACTAGACTCATGTCCCATGACATTTGGCATGTCACTGTGTATATACCAATAATAAATGTGCACAAATGGAAAAACCCACACCACAGACACAAACATTTGCTCTCTCATAGGCATTGACATGGTTAAATACACTACTATAATCGACGTAGAGTCACACACAGCTGTGTTCATCGTGGAAACACACTTATACACTCGTGCACACACACACACACACACACACATACCATATGGTTCAACATCCCCAAAGAATTACCAGAAATAGCATCATTTTCCCATTCATTAAGTACTTCATGCGTACACCCACACAGATACACACACACACTGAGAACATAATGTGATGATAGAAAAGCATATTCAGTTCAGGCTGGGCGGGTTTGTTACTCAGTCCAGTGGATCTGAATATAATTATTTATTAGTTATGTTAATAACAAACACAGAACATTCAGAGAGACAGAATATCATATATTTATTCTGTGTTACTAAGGTACAGGGGGCTTGCGAAAAAGTGCAGGACCACCAGGTTCTGTAACAGTTTTTTCCCCTAAGCTATTAGACTGTTGAACTCCTTACACTCCTAACACATGATTTTAAGGAAACTCTGAGCCATATACCAACTGTGCACTAGATATCTACTCTTACTAACTCCATAAGTCACTTTATTTATATGTATTTATGCTGCTACCTTTGAGGTATGTAAATTTATGCAGATGTACATTATCTAATCTATCCATCATATACGTATATTTAATATTTATGCTGCTACGTTTCTACATTTCTATATGTTTAGATATATTTTTATATCTGATTCTGTGATACAATGTAGCAAAAAAAATTTTCTTTTTTTTTGTATATTCCGGGTGAGCCAATGCAACAAAATTTCATTCTGCGTACATGTGTGTATTATGAATGACAATAAAGGTTGTGTCTGTGCTGTCTAAGACTAAGTCTAAGCCTATGAACTTCTTGATGAAACTGGCTCTCATCAGGAATGCATTGAGTTTGAGTTCTTGGAGGAGCCCCCAGTTCTTTGCAGGAACCTAGAGATTCAAGTCAATTCTCGTTACGCTCATTTACCACACAGTCTAGCTGTAAACTGTGCTGCTGACACTGTACTGTTGTCTACCTAAAACTGATAAAATGTAATTTGGGTTTTAAGGAACTAAGAACAAAGCTAATATTTGCTAGCTTCCGTGTTTGGGTGAATTTGGCTAACTGATTCCTATTTGAACATTGCTCATATCCTCAATATTTTACCCAGAGAGCGTAGAGCAGGGGTCGGCAATGAAGTTTGGCCGTCTGCCAGATTCTTTCCAAGCCATTACGTGGTGGGCCACGAAAAAAAAAATGTTTTGGAAAATTAAGTGTAATGGGATGATTGAGTGCTACAGACTGGAAGCTCTCGAGCCCAGAGGGTTGTTGAACCCAATTACAGAACAGTTGATCTTAAAGCAGGTAAATACAGGAAGAAAGGAAAAAATAAATAAATAAACACACCGCTCCTCACGCAGGATTGAACCTGTGTCATCAGGGTCATGGTCCAAAACACTACCGGTGCCACAGCTAGTGAATTAGGAAACGACCGGGAAAAAAATCACTTATAAGAAGAAAAGGAGCCTGAGAACTGGCGGAAAAACAGAGAGACAGGGGAGGAATATAAACAAAAGGTCGTCAGAGAAGCATTTTATCTATTTATTTTTTCATTGTCGTTTATTAAAGCTCAAACAACCCCAGATGTTTCATGCTTGCGGGCCACCTATGGCCAACCCCTTCTCTAGAGGAATGTTAAATACCCTCTGCAGAACTTGTACGGAATTGGACTATCACTATCAGACCTCCTTCAAACTCGCCTCAATAATTTATGTTGCCTTGCCATGAGCACAGTGGCCAGTGTCCAGCCTCACTCATAAGATAGCACCTCACAGCCTACACAGATGTGCACATTCCCAAGCCGTCCCCTGAGGTAACACGTCATGACCAATTCACATACTGCTATTCCATGGCTTTTGGCACTTCAGCGTATTTGTTAACCACAACAGTAATATAAGTATATTACACTTTTTGTTACACTCTTGAGGTATTTGGAGTTTTTTTTGTGGTAAAATGTTAGTTTCTTCTCTCTCGCTCTGCATTCCCTTCTTCACTTCAGATTCTTCCACACCTCTTTCCCTCCCGATGTGCTGCCTAGACTCTCTCTCTCTCTCTCTCTCTCTGTCTCTCTCTCTCTCTCTCTCTCTCTCTCTCTCTCTCTCTCTCTCTCTCTCTCTCTCTCTCTCGTCATTTCTTTTACTTTTATTGCTCATTACCTCCCATGACAGTGTGACCCAAGAGATAATGATAGCAAATGAGTAACGGTGGCTGCAGGGAACGAGGGGCGGAGGGGAGGGGTGAGAAGATGGATAGGTGGGAATAACACCTTCTCTACAGCTCCTGTGAGATTACTGTACTCTACACCTTCACACCTTCTCAAACCACCTGCAAAAGGCGCTTCCACAGAGCAAGACAAACGTTAATAGGTCTAACACACACATATACAACTACCCACACATATAGACTTTAGAGAAAAGGACAATGGCGCAGTTGTAAAAAAAAATGCATGTAGTTATTTAAAACTAATCATGTGCTACATACAGAAAGTTCTGAACTTCCAAGTTTCTCCTTTATGGATTAAACCTCTTCCTCATTCTCTCCAAGGAAGGCCAAACAGTGAACCAGCTACAGGATCATGGGTACTCAAGGTACTCACTGATACAACTCACCTTACAACTTGGAGGAATTAAGGCTGTTGAAAACAGGCCTGATTACTGCCAGATAAGAGAACAAAGTCACTGATCATCTATCAGTCTGGAAAGGTTACAAAGTCATTTCTAAAGCTTTGGGACTCCAGTAAACCACAGTGAGAGTTATTATTCACAAATGGAGTAAACGTGGGCCTACCAAAATTACTCCAAAAGGGCATGAACAACTCATCCAGGAGGTCACAAAAGAACCCAGAACAACGTTTGAAGAACTGAAAATCTCTCTTGAGTGAGTGTTAATGATTTAATAATAAGAGACACTGGTCAAAATGGTATTCCAAGATAAAAAACACTGCCGACCAAAAAGAACCCCACATCCCATTTCACATTTACCAACAAGTATAATGATGATTGCCAGAAACTTGGGTAAATATTATTTGGACTGACGAGACAAAAGTGCACATAATTTCAGGAAAAGAACTTCAAACTGAAAGTCAAACATGGTGGTGGTAGTGTAATGGTCTGGGGCTGCTTCAGGACCTGAACAAATTGCTGTAATAGATGGAACCAGGAATTCAGCTTTTCTCTACCAGAGAATTTCAAAGGACAATATCCGGTTTGGGACCTTGAGCTCAAGCGTACTTTGGTTATGCAGCAGGACAAAGTTTTGAGGCACACCAGCAGGTCACTACCATGAGTGACAAAAATGCATATTACTCACTTAAGTAATATATCAGTTGTCAGCTGACTGTTTGCCAGTTTGGAAGGAAACAATCAGAAGATACAATTTTGGATTCAACTTTAGTTTTTTCCAAATAGGAAGGCGATGTGTGCGACACATGATTCTGGTATAGAATTACAAGTTTTAATTTAAGACAGTGATGTACAGATGCCAAATTAAGGATGACGTTTCCCGAGTAGTACATTTGAAGATATATTTACTTGATTAGGAATTTATTAACATTTATTAACTATCCTTCAGACTTATGCTGTATCTTAATGAGCTCCATAGCAAAGCTAAGCACAAGAGTGTGACATTTTTGAACTATGAGCAAATATAAACTCCTGCCTGAAAATACTGCTCTAAACATCACGACTGATCTATAACCGTTAGCAGAAACAGCCTCGCCCACCCACATGCAGCAGAGTGCCATGACCCATATTGAGTCTGGAATGGGGCTACAGAGCTTTGGAATTAGAAAAGTTTTTTTTGGTGTGTGTTTGATTGGTGAAACATCAAACCAGGACATTAAAGTAGATCTGTTCTCCACAGAGCACCTGTGTCCTGAGGCGAATAGAGGAAAAAGAGGAAAGAAAAAGCCGATAGAGGAAGTAGAGCGAAGGGATTGTTCTGTTTTAATGAAGTAGAAGTGGAAAAAAATGGCGAGAATAAAAGAAATGAAGACAAATGAACGCACCCACGCACATGAGCAGATCTGGACACCCACAGAGTGATAGATATCGGGAGCGAGAGCCGTGCTAGGCTCTGGGTCAAACAGCCATTGTGTACATCTGCTAAGATAAATCAGTGCTGGCTCCAGACACCAGGCTTAACTAACACTAATGCAGTTAAGAAGTCGTTTGGTGAGTCAGTTACAGACTGGTGGGGTGTGTGTACACACATCATGGCTGGAAAAAAAAAAATCATATTAGCTGAAACAAATCACCCACACACTCTCCAAAACTCCCTTCATCGTTTGTAATGCTCCCGACACTGAAGAGGGTAACGAGCACAGGGGAAATCCTGATACAATATCACAGTACGATGATATCATGATACTGTAATAATCTGTAATACTCGATATATCGCAGGACATTTCACACCACATATCAAAAATGTATTGAATGAAAACGATACAATATATTGTGATATCTATATTTATACCTCTAATTTATACAGTCCACAGTTTCCAAGATTATCCTTGATTGACAATCTACGATTTTCCGCAATTTTTTAAGCAATGCCAAATATACTTTTTGTTCACAAAATTCTTGCTGCTTAATACAAAGAAAACACTGTTCTCATTTTTTTTACATGAGAGTATCTACCAGATTAGCAATTCTGTAGAACTCATACCATTTGCAGTACCAGCCAAAAGTTTGGACACAACTTCTTAAATATTTTTCCTCCTACATTGTAAATGAATCATGTAGTAACTTAAAAGTGTTAAACAAACCAAAATACTCATTTAGGTGCTCTTATCTGGGGAGTTGTGAACTTGTGCTTTCTGAGGCTGGTAACTCTGATGAACTTGTCCTGTACAATAGAGGAAACTCTTGCATATCCTTTCCAGGGACGGTCCTGATGATGTTCATGGTCTTTGCTACTTGATTCATCATTATTGGCTTGTTAATCCAAAAGAAGCACCCCTTATAGGTGCATCACCTTGCTTAGAATGTTTGAGCTGTTAGGTACTTGGAGTTGTTTGCTTGTAATTGATAAGCATGTGTTTTTTGGGTATGCTGAGGGGTCCAGTAGACTAAAGCACTATGATTGGGAGATCGCTGGTTCGAATCCCGGTCATGCAGCTTGCCATCAGTTGCCGGAGCACAATTGGCCCTGGGTTGGGTAAATAGCGCTCTTTTCCCTCATCACTCCTAGGGTGATGTTGATTAGCACAAGGCGTCTGTGAGCTGATTTATCAGAACCAAGTCGTTTGCCCTGTGATGCTATTTGGCAGCAGTTCGAAAAGAGGCGGTGGCTGACTTCACATGTGTCAGAGGAGGCATGTGGTAGTCTTCACCCTCCTTGAGTTGTAGCATCATCAGTAAAGGGGGATATACAGCTGTGTGGCATGTGTGGGAAAATTAGCATTGCTAAATTGAGAGAAAATAGAAATCAAAAATTTTATAAATTTTAATAAAAAGTGGCAGGACCAAAGTTTTAGGCCAATTTCTACTTCTACGGTGACCCAACACTGTTGCTTAAGTGTGCCCCACCCTTTAGCCATAATCTGAAGTATACATTGCTAGAAATGTAACCACATCTGTTGGTCTGCTGAGCCCACAGCTCAACCAATATGTGATTGTTCTGCGGAACCTTAGTGTTCCCGCTTTTCCTATTCCTGTTTGACGCAAAGTTGCAGAAACACAAATGCAGAAGTTAAAATCAGCCTGTAGGTGATTGCATCTCTCAGGCAAAATATTAAGTTTTGAAGTAGATTTGTATGGGGGCCAGGAATTAACCTGGCTTATTTCTGTTATTATTCCTATAGCTTTCTTGTACAGAAGAAACCAAAGAAGGTACAAAACCACAGTCGTGGCAAAATGGGTTAATTGTTGTGTAGAAAAGTGTGTGTGTGAGAGAGGGAGCTGACCATGGTAAACTCATGTGACTGGCTTGTTCTACAGAACATTAAGGGAAAACATTGGCTTATCGAAACTCCTCTCTTAATAATTAACCCTCTCACATTCTCACTCTTTCCTTCTCTCACCTTCTGTTCTTCTACATTCTTTCTCATACAGCACACATTTAAACATTTAGAGACATTCAGCTCAATAGCTTTTTGTTTTTATTACTAAACTGACTTGTAATTTAACAGGATCTGTATGTTTGAAAAACTGAAAGCAAGCATGACCAGCTTGTTCCACCAGTATGAACAAGGCTTAATTCCAGTTTTCCCTCCTCTTTTTTCTTTTTTCATGCTTTTCCCACTGCTTTATCCTGTAGTTTGTGTAGTGATGCATTGTGGTTAATGTATTTCTCCTGATTTAATTTCTCTGTCCTCAGTGCCGGATGGTTTGTAAGGATGTTGCTGCAGAAACCATGTACGATGTTCTTCATGATATCGAGTACCGGAAGAAGTGGGACTCGAACGTGATCGAGACCTTTGACATCGGCAAACTGACCGTCAATGCAGACATCGGCTACTACTCCTGTAAGACCTGACTATCCAATCATTTTCGTCATCCTTAGTATGTTGAGTCCAAAATTTGCACTTGGATTTTTTGCACTTGCCCCATTATGTTAAAATGGCTAAAATGTAAGCTTACAGTTGTGGCAATTGACAGTGTAAAATCTCTTGAACCTGATTGGCCCTGACTTACCCAATTTATTTATATTGTTTGTTTTTTCTTTCTTTCTGAACTTGTTCCTCTCTGTTTTAAAGGGAAGTGCCCGAAACCCCTGAAGAATCGAGACGTCATCACCCTGCGCTCCTGGTTACCTATGGGCAAAGATTACATCATAATGAACTACTCTGTTAAACATCCAGTGAGTACCAATGTTTATGACCTCATGCAAAGCTTTTACCTCACCATATCACCTACAGATGTACTGACCACACTGACCACAATCCTCACAAAGAGGGTTAAACTGTGAGGAATGGCTGTAGTGTGGCCTAGTAGTCACAAGGTTTTTCTAATCTGGCTTTTCCATCCCCATTGATCCTGTACTCACTTCCTGCTGATCTGAAGCTAAGTGAAATGTGAAATATACAGTTACTGAAAAAGAGAGGTCAGGGCTGCTTCAAGGCATTTGGGGACCCCAATCAAAATGAAAACAAACGTTACTTATATGTATGTATGTATGTATGTATATATGTTGTTGTACATGCAGGCCTAATTCATCCAGTGTAAATTTGTTTCTTCTTCCTCTTCCTTTCTCTCTTTTCTTTTCTGGCTTCATGATAGTAAAGTTTCATATTTTGCCGGCTGCAGGAATGACGAACCTGGCTGGCTGACTACTGTCAGCAACTAGTTTAATGCGCCCCCTTGAGGGGGATTCTGATAACAGTGTTGTTCTACTTTTCTGCACAGAATTTAAAGCAGTATTCACACAGTTTATTATTGCATTCAATTGTCTAACCCGTCATTGTCTGACTGAGCCCTTTACTGCTGATTTAATCATCAGAATCTTTTCATAATGTTCAAAGTGTTAATTGTGTGTGTTTTTCTTTAGAAATACCCTCCTAAGAAGGACATGGTGCGGGCGGTCTCCATTCAGACGGGTTACCTCATCCAGAGCAACGGCCCTTCCAGCTGTACCTTAACGTACCTGGCACAGGTGGACCCTAGAGGTAATACACTCTAAACACTTACATAGCTACACTGCAAAAAAACAAATCTTTGCAAGTGAAATTTTCTAAATTTAAGGCAATAAATCTTATTTTCTTCTTATCTTCTTATTTTAGGGATATTATCTTAATCATTGTTACTTAGAATTTGTACCTTATTTTAAGTCATTTGAACTCTTTTTGGCCTTGGCAAATTTTTTTGTTTAATATACATTTATTTGTCTTAATTTGCATATATTTTGTCTAGATTTTGCCAATGGATTTTTTGCAGTGTATTTACACATTAACATAAAACAACTCAATCTCATTCACTTATTAAATGAATAAAGAAAATTAGAGATGCACAAATGTGAGCATCCTGGGCCAATGCCGATATCCAATATTACACGTGTGTACATATATTTGCCGATACTGATATACATTCTTATAATTTCCAGCGAGACTAGACACCCCGGAAATAACTTTTAAAACAAATGTAACATTTTATCTGCCTTACATTTTAGCTTTTAATCAACTATATACAAACAATATAATGATAGGTTTCTCCTGAGAAATTAGTTTTTACATTTTTTGCTTTCACATTTATTTAGCTAACTAGTCTTTGCTGTTCACAGCTTTAAACATTCTTCATTAAATTAGCAGGTTAATTAAAATCCAAATTCTAATATTTTTTTATTTTTATTAGTTTCAATAGATACAGGCCTGTTGCAACATGGCAAGCAAACCAATCAATTGCCTAGGGCCCCGAGCTGACCCCAGGACAACAAATTGATAATGAAAATTAGCATACTGAGCAACACCATTGAAAAAGCCTAGCAACCACCTAGCTACAACAAAGTGTCTAAACATGTTACAAAACCTAGCAGTTCCCTAAATTAAATCACAATAAACACCACTGCAACCACCTAATAACCATTTGGCACACCATTGGCAACTACCTAGCAGCTCAGTCTCATAGAAACCATTAAGCAACATAATACAAACCACTCAAATCTCCACTCAAATCTCCAACATGTTAAACCACCTAGCAACTCGCTACGTTAAACCACTAAGCAACACCACTGGAAACCCCCTAGCAACTACCTCTCAACCCCATGGAGTTTAAAACAAATGAATAACAGTTAAACTGTTGAACAGTTTCTGATTTTTCTGCAGTACCCCACCACACCCCAGTTCCCACACTAGTGATTTAACCTATTGTTTATGATATTGTCTCCATATTTAACTGAAGTGAAGCTAAAGCTGTGCACGCTGTCATGGTCTCGAAATCATAATTTTAATATTGTTATAAAATCAGCAAATCAACATCATGAACCATTCAGAATGTTTGCAATGTTTGTAGATGAACCGTGCTGATTCAAGTGTGAGTGAGTGTGTTAAAGCACCAGAGGTCCCATAATGCTGTTCAGATCCCCTTAATCTTCATCCATCTCTCCCTCTATTGCTTCTGATAAACATCTGTTTGATGCCACGAGAGACCCAAACAGGCCCCCAGGCTCTGAATGGCTGTACACACTCATCCAGATACATCAATCAAAATGTCTCTCTCTCTCTCTCTCTCTCTCACTCTCTCTCTCTCTCTCTCTCTCTCTCTCTCTCTCTCTCTCTCTCTCTCTCACTCACTCTCTTTCTCTCTCAGGTTCTCTACCTAAGTGGGTTGTGAATAAGTCTTCCCAGTTTCTGGCACCTAAAGTGAGTATTTCACACCTCTAACACCCTTTCAGCACATTAGCGACTGACTGGTGAAGAGAAAAGCATTGATTGATTTGTTACTTGCTCTAAATTCCCTAAGACTCGCCGCTAATTTGACTAAATAAAGTTACTGCTTCATTACTCCACCTGGTGGCGCTATAATGAAATGAGTATGGTAAACCTGTGGTGAAGAATATTGATTTGTTTTTGCTTATTTAGAAGTATTTGATCCTCTTCAGTAACATGGATGCAGTGAAGTATCATAGATAATTTTTTTAATACAACGATTATCACAATCACAATATCTCTGATTCCCGAACCTTTATCAGCACCTATCAAGGAAGGATTATGGTCACCCAAGGCTCAGCGATGCATGTGGAGGCTTTATCTCACAATTCACAGGACTTTCTGTTAATTCTGGTGTAATACGAAAAAGAGGAGAGGTTTGCTTGAGCATCAGAGTTTTGAACACCACACAGAAAGATCTCAGTGTTGAGGAGTTTAATTTAACATCCATTCACCAGCTTCCACAGAGGGGGAGCTGCGTCTGTGGTTAAAGGAGCTCAGTTTTAAAAACCCCCTAAACTCCAAACGTCTGCTCATACTGTACCATGTACTGGAAAGAAAACCAACACAAGAACATCCTGATGAATAGGAATGGACTGGTTCTGAATCTACAGTGAAGTGCAGGCACATCCTGCGTGAGTTGTCAGGTTTAGCCGGTACACGCTAATGTACTACCACACTCGTAGATAAGCTTTTAATCTAGCATCATCTCTGACAGCCTTACTACAGCACTAACACGTCTGCTTCACCAGAGCTTTCCTCCACAGAACAGTGAAAGCAGATATTTGGACGTTTTAAATTTGGCTCCTTCAACCACAGAAGCAGCTCCTCTTCTTTGAAAGTCATTGAATACGTTAGCTAACTAGCTAACCTAGCTATAGCTACATGTGGTGTCTCCACATATTCTCCCAAATAGCTGTTAACAACCTTAGTTTAATAGCCTGATAAACTGTTGGGATTCCATATCGTTGCTGTTCTATGAAAAACACATTAACACTTTTCTCCATTTCTGTTGATTTTTAGTTTACTACATAATTTGAACATGCAAACTGTCTCTTACACTGTACCAAAATTTCTTGATGAACAGACCAGTAGAAACTCTTCAAAATGACCTGAAATAAACTTCCACTGAAAGTTTACAAGGTTTTTTCTCTCTCCTGTAAAGTTGCTGTTTTGGAGTTAAGTGTTTTTCATTGGACAGCGACGATATATTGTATCTACTTTAGACTGCATTTACTTTAGCATCCTAGACCCAAACACTTTTTTGGGCTAGTTGGCATCTGATTAGTGTAAACAGATAGAATTATAATTTCACATGATGAAGTTTCTGAGAAAAATGATGTCCACATATGAGGACTTTATATTTATATATATAACACAGCAACGCAATTAGTAATGATGTGAAAAACATTTATTTTGTGCCTGAACACGGCAGCAAAGAGTGCAAAACAAACGTAGACACAACAGGTGTGTCCCTTTAAGCAATATGGCTCATTTGAAGTGCTGCTTCAATATAAAGACATAAAGTAAAAAACAAACAATTACTGTATTTACTGTTCATTTAAATTTCTGAACCAAATTGTAACGTGTAACTTCAACGTGTTAAACTCTTCTGCCGCCACTAGGTGACAGTATAATGGCCTCATATGAGGACACCAGGCCCTTGTAGAGCACATTTTTTTTGTTTTGTGGTCTAGACAACCCAAAATGTGATGTCCACACATGTGGACGCCAGATCCTAGGAGGTTAAACACAATACGACCATACATTTAATATGAACTGAACAGATATGCTAACACAACTCTTGAAAGTGGCCGTGGCAGAATAAGGTGCATACAATCTGCTGCTAAAGTTAGTCTTGGTGTCCCCTACAACAGAACACCTTTAGAGGTCTAGTGGAGCTGTTTTAGAGACTCTACAATATTGGGTATTTAATATTAGGTAGTAAAGTTATGGCAAATTGGTCTTGTCAATAGTAAGGGATGTTCTGGAATAGCCAGAGGGCACTATGCTCAATTGCAAGTGTCTTTAAGTGAGATTTAAAGCCCATTTACATTATGATGACAAACATTTGATTTGAACATCCCTATTATACAGTTTGTGATCTATAAAAATATTCACATTTTCACACACACATGCACTCATGCAAATACGTGATGCAGGCTTTCTCACATGTCTATTTATGGATGTGTGTGTGTGTTGATTCAGGTCAAAGGGTTGCTGAGGGAAAGTGTGAGTGACAGGCTGGGAGGAGGAGGGGATGGAATATGGAATAATGACAGAACTGGACGCTAAATATAAAACGCAGTGTGAGATTCTGGTCCCGTAGTCCAACGATTTGATGGGACACGTCAGGAACAAGCTTTCTGTTTTAGACATAAACGGTTTCCAGCATGCTTCACCACATCCTCTCTCAGTTTCAGCCACACACTTCCACACGCTCAGCACAGGGCACTGAACAATTAACCCTTTAAAAGTCAAGTTACTTTAATTACCTTCACTTGATTAAAGTGACAGCCTGTAAGTTTAGTGGATTTCTCTAGTGAGAATGCGTAAGTGCACCTATCATGTAGAAAAGTACTTTTAAAAAGTGCATTGTGGCGTCTTCTTTCAGAGCAGATAAATCAGGTCTCACTCTCTTCGTTTGCCAGCTTTCCTCAGTGCAAATTCTGCATTTCTTTGGTTTAACAATGTGTAAATGTATCAGCAGCATTAGCAGCACTACAGTTGCAAGGAGAACCTACCGGACACCCTTTTTGTTTTTTAAGAAGTACAAGTACATTCATTGAAAAGTTACTCTTATATTATATATATGTATTAGACACAGAGTGATCTATTTTAAGCGTTTATTTCTTTTGTTGTTGATTATGGCTTACAGGCAATATGAACCCAACAATCAAATTAGAATATTATATAAGACCAATTGGTACTTTTGGCAGTGCCAAGTCCTGCTGGAAAATGAAATCCACATCTCCATAAAAGTTGTCAGCAGAGGGAAGCATGAAGTGCTGTAAGCTTTTCTAAAAAAAAAAAAAAAAAAAAAAAAAAAAAGCACTGCACTGACTTTGGACTTGATGTTACACAGTGGATCAACACCAGCAGATGACATGTCTCTGCAAACCATCACTGATTGTGGAAACTTTACACTAGACCTCAAGCATCTTGGACTGTGCGTCTCTCCACCCTTCATCCAGAATCTGGTCCCTATCGTTTCCAATTGAAATGCAAAATTTACTGATGGTCAGTGATGGTTTGGAGAGTCATGTTATCTGCTGGTGTTGGTCCACTGTGTAACATCAAGTCCAAAATCTCACAGCACTCCATGGCTGTTCAGGTGCAGTTTAATCTGATTTATCACCCAGATAATTACTACAGCTATTAACTAATGCCGTCTTTACCTCATGCTAAGTTGCGTTAAAATATATGCCAGTCTAAAACACAGAACATTCTTTCTGCATTAACTTTCTTGCTCCACCCCAGACAGCTTTGACCAATAAGCAGAGAGCATTTGCTAACATAAAGTGTGTACGTTGGGATGCCTTTTGTTGTACTTGTGGTTTTCCTTGTGTAAAACCAAACCAAAGGGAATCAATCATTTGGATCGGAGGAACCACCTATAGGTGTGAAAACAGCCTAGAGTTAAACTGAATCAAAGTCTGATAAAACTGGATTAAAACAAACCGTTTGGCCTGAATAGAAATGCCAGGATGTTAGTAAGTGGGGAGATGAGTGTAATTCTAGAAAGAAAAGAAAGGCAAGACAAGACTGAAGAAAGAAGAGGGGGAGGGAAGTGTGTGTGCCTGATTGAATTAGGAATGTCTGCGTCTGGAAACTGTGTGTGTGTGTGTGTGTGTGTGTGTGTGTGTGTGTGTGTGTGTGTGTGTGTGTGTGTGTGTGTGTGTGTGTGTTTAATTCTAATTTAAGGGTGAATAGGTTTCATTCTTTGCTGGGTTGCTACTATTTTTAAAACTAGCATTAGATGTATTACTACTCTGTGTGCCTCTGCCTACACACACATACACACACACACACACAAAATGGGGGAGACTGTGTGTGATGGTTCTGCTCTCATTAAACTGAGATAATGAAGAGCCTGCAGTCACTGTCTGCAGATCTCAGAACTGCCTCTGGAAGCAGCATCAGTACAGCTGCTCTTGAGCTTCAGGACCTTCATCTAATGGGCTTAGATGGTAGAGCAGCTGCACACACACACACACGGCTAAGATCACTTGGTGTGTGCTGGAGGGATGTAAAGCATGCTGTCGCTGCTGGAGTCTGGAGCGTTAGAAATGTGGTCTGTGGAGTGATAAATATGGGTTTTGCAGGTGTCAGGAGAACAATGCCTATGCTAAGGTTTGGTGGAGGGGGGATCATGATCTAGAGCCTAGAACACAGAGAAAGGTCTGGACATTTAGGTATATACATGACCTAAGATTAGGTTTTTCCTTATATTGCATACATTTGTAACATCCTGTCATCACCACCTACGTGGGTTCTCTCTTTCTCTCTCTCTCTCTCTCTCTCTATATCTCGACATTTGGCGAGTTGTCTTTCCAGGTGTTGAGCTGAATTATGCACCCTGCCAGAATCGGACATCCTTTTCACTGTAGATAAACTAGACCACGGTTCAGTTGATTTGGACCAGAACTACTAAGTTTGACTGATTTAATTCATAGCACACAGCTGGTATACCATAGCAACCACCCAGGTGTTCAAAGCAACCACAAACACCATAGTAACCACCAAGCAACATCATAACAACTACCCAGGTGTCCAAAGTAACCATCTGGGTGTCCAAAGCAACTACCTAGCAACATTATAGCATTCTCCCAGTTTTCCAAAGTAATTACCAAGCAAATTACAAATCAACCAGCTAGCGAAACCACAGTTACCACCTGGGATGCCACAGTAACCACATAACACAAAAAACACCAAGGTGTCCAAAGCAATCACCTAGCAACACTATAGCAACCACCCAGCAACACTATAGCAACCACCCAGTTTTCCAAAGCAAACATCTAGCAACTTCATAGCAACCAGCTAGCAAAACCACAGTAACCACCTGGGATACCACAGCAACCACATAACACCAAAAAAATAAACACCCATGTGTCCAAAGCAATCACTTAGCAACACCTTAGCAACTACCTAGCAAAACCAAAGTAACCACTTGTAATCCCATAATAACCTAATTCAAACAGCATAGCAACCACCTAGCAGCCGCTTGGCAAAACAACTACACCCACATAACAACCCTCTGGATACCATAGCAACCAGGTAGTTGCCTGAAATTGGGGACTACTTTAGCTCCATGAGCATTCTGCGTTTGGTTTATTAAAAAAATGCACTTTTCATGTTTGTGTTATTCGAAGTGCATTAGAATTGTATTATTAATGTTATTGTTGTTATTATTATGGTAAATATTTCTGTGATTTAAAGAATCTCAGCAAACACTGCAGTTTCTCTTAAAGCATGAGTAGACGGATAAATCAGTGAGGGATGCTGACTTGTTTTCTCTCTCTCTCTCTCTCTCTCTCTCCCCCTCCCTCTCTCCCCCTCTCTAAGGCGATGAAGCATATCTGTAAGGCGTGTTTGAAGTACGCTGAGTGGAAGCAGAGGCATAACCCGGGCTATAAGCCGTGGCTGTACCCTGAGCAGAACCCCCTGTCCAGCATCCCTCTGTCCGAACTGTCCATCCAGCACGCCGACTCTCTGGAGAACATCGACGAGAGCTCTCTGAGTGAAGGCAAGGACGAGCGCGCCGAGCACAGCGACGACGACGCACCTAACTGACAAACACACACACACACACACACACACACACACACACACACACACCTGCTGTACGAGTTCTGATTGGGGTATATTTATGTTGCAGAGCAGTGAGGGGGGCACCAGCCAGTACACACAAACACACACACACACTTAGTCCACTTATTGTGTGACAAAATGAGAAACCTCATGTCTCAATCTTGTCTACATACACAGCCAATGTCACAATCTCTCTAATGACCCCAAGTTTAATATAAAAAAAAAACAACAAAAAAAAAACTTCTAATAGAAGTCTATTGGTCCTATCATCATTAAATTTTGACAGAATATAAAGAGCAAATGTCAGATTCAGACTATGTCATAAAATGTTTTTGCTTTCTGACATGATTTAATTTGATCTGGCAGATCTTTTTCAATAGAAATGCTCCAAAATGTCTTGAAATAAACCTTTTTACATTGACTTCCATTAAAAGTTATTTTTTTATTTTTAAAACATAAATAATTATACATAAATAAGTATAGATACATCCACTTAAGTTACAGATTACCTATTAAACTACCTGTCCAGTATGGTCAGTGTAAAGTTTATCAGTTCAGTTTTCTGAATGTTTGAGGGTAAATTAGAAAATGTGATGTACAATTAAATGTATTATTTTTTTATTTTTTTTATTTAGTATAATGAAGAAGAAATAAGTTTTCGTATATTTTTCCTATTTTTTATGCCTTTTGCAAACTGTATTTTAGGAAAAAACAATAAATAATCCAATTTACACAACGACCTACTTTTTGTACATGATGCAAAAATTTAAAATCATAAAATGTACAAAATTTCCCAAAATTCAGATTTTTCATTTCAGAAAAGAAAAATTGAAGAGCCATTTCTTCTTCATTATACTAAATAAAAAATAAATTAAACACTTTTTTTATTTTCTAATTTAGCTTCAGACAGTCCAAAAATTGAGCTGATCCATTTTACACTGACCCAGTCTCTACTACCACCTGGGATACCATAGCAACCACATAACACCAAAGAAACCACCCAGGTGTCCAAAGCAACCATCCAGGTTTCCAAAGCAACCACATTTCAACAGCATAGCAACCACCTAGCACTTATTTGTCAAAATAATTACACCCACATAACAGCCCCCTAGATACCATAGCAACCACCTAGTAACTGCTTGGAACTGCTTTTCTACCTTCTAATTTAGCTTCAAACTGTCAAAAAAATTGAGCTGATCAATGTTACACAGGTACAGTCTCTACTACATTTTTTCAGTTTTGGCCACAGAAGTCCAACTGATCAGATATTTAAGCAGTTTAGCTTTTGCCACTTTATTGGAAACCCTCACAGTTTTGCTCCACAGAAGTCCAACTGATCAGATATTTAAGCAGTTTAGCTTTTGCCACTTTATTGGAAACCCTCACAGTTTTGCTCCACCTT
Source organism: Astyanax mexicanus (assembly GCF_023375975.1). Taxonomy (NCBI): domain Eukaryota; kingdom Metazoa; phylum Chordata; class Actinopteri; order Characiformes; family Acestrorhamphidae; genus Astyanax; species Astyanax mexicanus. Next base: position 11,651,613 of record NC_064425.1, on the reverse strand, counting down.
GCTGGTGTGCACATGGAGGCTCATCTGTTGAGGTATGTTGTTTGGATCACACAGTCTGCATTGGCTGGTCATTTGTGGATCTACTTCCCAGTCTAGCAGTGGCGCTTGCATGTGTACCAACTGCAGTACCCCACTGTGCCTCATATGGCCTACCAGTAAACCACACACATCAGTGTTTGTATCTGAGGTGGTTCACCACTCAGATAAGGTCTGGACACAACAGTCTTGTGATCAGAAACCAGTGTTCAGTGATGATTGTGATTTAAGGGGCCAGTAAATTGTAAAGGGTAACATCCCTGTCCAATGGAACCAATTCAAAATGATCTCTATTTTTGTCGATTTTTAGTTTACAACATAATTCAAACACACAAACTGTCCCTTACACTGTCAAAATTTCTTTGGTTCGTTGATTAATGGATGTATAGAAGTCAGGGGTTCTAATAAAGTGGCAACTGTGTATGTAGTGTATGTAAAGCAGTCAGAGAAGCACCGCTGGTACACACACATTCCCCCTTCATCAAAAATAAAGGCTCACAAATACACACAGATTCTTTGTTTGCTTTTGACACCACCACCACTGCCCACTTCTTGCCCTTCTAACAAAGATGCGCCTGTGACTACATTTCCCATGATTCTTTGTGCTCTGAACCCCCCTCTCCTGTCACGCAGTAGAGTGGATTATGTGAATGAATGAATGTAGTGAAATTTAAAGTGAAATAAAAACAAACCGGATCCATGTCCGGATTTTTTGGCAATCCGTAACGTATTTGTGTGTTTTTTTCTTTTTTTTTTTACATTAATTCACTGTGTAATGTAAATTTCATTTGTAAATCAAGGGAGCAGAGTCTGGAGGTCTAGTGTGAAGTTTCCACAATCAGTGATGGTTTGGAGAGACATGTCATCTGCTGGTGTTGATCCACTGTGTTATATTTAGTCCAAATCAGTGCAGTTTCAGTTTTCCCACAAAATCTTACAGCACTTCATGCTTCCCTCTTCTGACAACTTTTATTGAGATGTGGATTTCATTTTCCAGCAGGATTTGGCGCACTGCCAAACACTGCCAAAAGTATCAGTTGGTCTTCTGAGACACTGATTTTTGGGGTTTCATTGGCTGTACGCCATAATCAACAATAAAAGAAATAAACACATATATACTATATGAGTTTCACATTTTGAACTGAATTACTGACATGAAGTAACTTTTCAATGATATTCAATGAAATGTTTGAGATGCACTAGTATATCTAGATTCCATGGAACACTTCAAACACTTGCCATCAGCTGCCAGAGTCTGAGAGAGCACAACTGTCCTTGCTCTCTCTCGGTGTGTACAGTAGATGGCACTTTTTCCACTCATCACTCCTCCTCACAGAGTGAGCTGACTACTTGGCAACGCTGCATCAGCAGCAGTTTGAAAAGAGGCAAAGTCTGGCTTTACATGTATCAGAGGAGGCATGTGCTGGTCTTCATCCTCCTGGTGTTGGGGAATTGTTAGTGATAGGTGGAGTACAGCTGAGTGGGTGGGATAATCAGCATAGCTAATCGGCAGTGGGGAGAAAAGCGGGACAAAATAAAAAGAAATTATAATAAAAAATAAATGTATAAATTTAAAGGGGTCAGGTAATGTTGGCTAACCGCTATCCTTCAAAAAGAGAGAGAGAGAGAGAAAAGGGAAGACAGAGAGCAGCACGTGTTATTGTGAAACTGATTGCGTCACTTGCGTCAAAGGTGGCCTGCACACAGATAAGAACGTGTGTGTGTGTGTGTGTATATATTCTCGCTCTGTGACGACACCACTACTCCGGTGTCCTAATTCACAACCTGGCTACACACATCACGAGTCGTCATAGCAACCCCCTGCCTCTGCAGCAGCCTCCTGAACAGCACACAAATGACAGCTGCATTACTAATAAAGAGAGAGAGAGAGAGACTATGATTAGCATAGGTGTGATGTTTAAAGGTGCCAGATCTGCCTCACTTTAATACAAAGACTAATTAGGAAAATGTGCAAAAACATCAGTTTTTAATTGATCATGGTTGTGATGTCACAGCTATAAATGCATCTACTTGTCAGTGTTCAAATGCCCTCTCTAGGTGAAGAAAAGTGTGATAACGCTTTCTGTTCTCATCACTCATAGTGTAATGTTGGTCAGCACTGGCCTCTGTTAGCTGATGTGTCAGAGCTGGGTTGCTGTGTTTTCCTCAGAGTGTGCTGACTACCCAGTGATGCAGCATCAGCTGGTTTTCACCCTCCTAGTCCTAATGAATGGGCAGTGTAAAATTATTATTGGTAGTATGAATAAGCAAAAAATACTTAAAATGATTCAAAAGCATTACTTTTTTTATTTTTGTGCATTTCATTAAAAATTCTGGATGCCAAAGAAAGAAAACACCATTAACCCCCAAACCGCGACCCTGATGAAAAAAGGGGGTATTAACGATGGATGGATGGTTAGATAACAATTTATGTAAAGTAGGCCCCGTCGTCAGCCCAGGTATGCAGCATCTGGACCCTTGCAGATCCAACAGAGCCAACCACTGGGCATATGGCGGGACCAAAATGGAGGCGAAGGGGAGGAAGGGCGGATTGAGGGCAAACCTGAAACTTCTGAAATAAGGAGGACAGGTGGAAGCTGGTGATGGTAAGGTAAGGTGATGATGTAGGATTAGGGTCTCCTCGTAGAAACAGAATGTCTTATCCATGTGTTAGTGTATTACTGTATTAGTGCATTACTGTGTTAGTGTATTACTGTATTTGTGCATTACGGTGTTAGTGCATTACTGTGTTAGTGTATTAGTGCATTACTATATTAATGCATTACTGTATTTGTGCATTACGGTGTTAGTGCATTACTGTGTTAGTGTATTACTGTATTAGTACATTACTGTATTAGTGCATTACTGTGTTAGTGTATTACAGTGTTAGTGCATTATGGTGTTAGTGCATTACTGTGTTAGTGTATTACTGTATTAGTACATTACTGTATTTTGCATTACGGTGTTAGTGTATTAGTGCATTACTGTGTTAGTGCATTACTGTGTTAGTGTATTACTGTATTAGTACATTACTGTATTTGTGCATTACGGTGTTAGTGCATTACTGTGTTAGTGCATTACTGTGTTAGTGTATTACTGTATTAGTACATTACTGTATTTGTGCATTACGGTGTTAGTGCATTACTGTGTTAGTGTATTACTGTGTTAGTGCATTACTGTGTTAGTGTATTACTGTATTAGTGCATTACTGTGTTAGTGTATTAGTGCATTACTGTGTTAGTGCATTACTGTATTAGTACATTACTGTATTTGTGCATTACGGTGTTAGTGTATTAGTGCATTACTGTGTTAGTGTATTACTGTGTTAGTGCATTACTGTGTTAGTGTATTACTGTATTAGTGCATTACTGTGTTAGTGTATTAGTGCATTACTGTGTTAGTGCATTACTGTGTTAGTGTATTACTGTATTAGTACATTACTGTATTTGTGCATTACGGTGTTAGTGCATTACTGTGGTAGTTTATTAGTGCATTACTCTAATTACAGTCAGATACCTGGAGATACCAGAAACAGCTGGACTGATGTGAAGAGATCTGATGGAACACCCTGCAGGTGCTCTCACTGTCTGTGCTCTGTCCCACACACACACACACACACACACACACACACGTACACTGATGACGTCATGGTACATGCAGTGTTTGTGCAGCACAGCAGCCAGAGAGCCTAGAACAATCAACACACACCAAATCTCTCTCCTGTCCTTGCTCTCAATATTTCTCTGCATCTCTTCTCATTGTTCTCTTCCTTCTATCTCACTCTTAATTTCTCTCTTCTTCTCCTCTTTCTCTCTCATTCTTTGTCATGTATCTATTTCTCCCTCTCTCTCACTCGCCATCTTCTTTTTTCTCTCTGTCACCCTCACTCTTGAAACCTGTTTGTCTGTCTCTCTCTTTTCATCTTGTTCTTTTTCTCTCTTACCCTTACTTATTCTCTCTTAACCTCATCATCCTTCTCTTTCTTTCTGTTTCTCTCTCTTTTTATCCCCCAATTTTTTTCTGTCTCTCTCTCTCTCATCCTCTGACGTCACCAGTGTTTGCTGGAAATTAACTACTAGCTAAACCTGCTACCTGACACACACACACACACACACACACACACATACACACACACACAGCTGAATGTGCTATATTTGGCACTCTGTGAACAGCTTGTTTTGTGAATCTGAATAGAGATGATTCTGCCCTGTTCTGATGTCATATTCATTTAATACAGGAATACATAGTATTCCAACAGGCATCATTTAATATATTTTATCATTTCAAACAAAAAGTTTTCTTTGTTTACCCAGCCTAGCAACAAAAATTGAATGAATCAGATTATAATGTGTGTGTGTGTGTGTGTGTGAGTGTGTGCTTGCATGTATGTGTGTGAATTAGAGTAAAAGTCCAATGGAAGGATCGTGCTAAGTGATCATGTCCACCAGACCATGAAGGACAGAATCCAGCATGTGATTGATCCTACACACACACACACACACACACACACACACTCACATGCACACACACAAACACACTGCACTTTACCAGACTTGAACTGGAATTGTGGAATCAGAGTGTTTGCACAGCAAATTCTATTTTTTTGGAAAACAAAACTTTCCCTTTCAGACCCTGTAATGTATTTTCTTTATTTTAAAACATTTTGTTGCACATACTGTAACAATATTTGAGAGCTGTTGTCCATCAGCATAGACCATGCACCAGCCAATGAACTATGAATGAAGTTTATGAACCAATTAAACAGTAACTTGGCCTCAAAAACAGTAGTACTGCCACTAGCCACTGAGGCAAAGTAGCAGCTATTTTTTACTGTGTGATTTAGAACAATTTAATGTGATTTAGAACACTTTTTAATCATGTATTTTACTGTTTAAAACAGGTTTCCAATGCAATTCAAAATACAAAACAATTTATATTTTATAGTAGAATAGTCTTCTTTTCTGTGAATTGCAGACAGAAAACAGCATTCTTACATTGTTTCCATCACTGGAGAGGATTCAGTTCTGAAAGGGTTAGTCAACTAATTTTGATTGTATATGTGTGACCATTTAATAGACTCTAGAGTAGAGTAGAGTCAAGTGCATTTTCACACCTGAAAGTCCGGACCAGAGTTTGCACCATATTTGTGTCTTTGTATATTGTATTCTGTATATTTGTTCCGTTTAGTTTCAGTTTCATACTGCAGTTTTATGAGCGGACTAAAGAGCTTTACTACATCCTGTCATCATCAACGTTCAAAGTCCTTGAAATGTTTCTAAAAGTATTTTTTCCTTTACATAGTTGAGTAGTTCTTGCCATAATATGGATTAGAACATTACTCAAATAGGTCTATTCACTGTATACCAACTCTACCTCTTCACAACTTTACAACTGATGCTCTCAAATTAGGAGACAAGAAATTCAAGTAATTAACTCTTGATGAGTTCAGCACAGCTGTTAACTGAAACCCTGAATTCCAAGTGACTTTACCTCATAAAGCTGACTGAGGAAATTCAGCCAAGATGTCCAAAGCAATCATTTGCTTTGTTTAACACTTTCTTTTAACTAAATAATTCCTTATGTTTTTTTTCTTCATAGTTTGGATGACTTTAGTATGAATCTAAAATACAGAACATTTTAAAATAATAATTAAAAAAGACTGAATTTAATGTTTAAAGTCCAAAGTTTGACTGCTACTGCATTTCAGATTTTTCCCTGCCAGCAGTGTTGCTAACGTTACAGTCTAAACATGTTATGAAAGATTTGGTTTACCAGCAGGAACCTATTAACCCAATGCCTCCAATATTCATAAATACTTCAGTGAAAAAAGTGCAAAGCACACAAAAATCCACACATCCACACACTACCAAGCATCTACACAACCTAAAACTGAACAAAAAAACTGTTTGTATTGCACTGAGCATAAATATTTAGTTTCTTTTACCCCTAAACCTATAAATATTAGCTGTAACACATTAGTTAATCCAGCTATTAAAGGCTTCGCTAATTAGCCTTGCATATTATGTGGAACAGATGTGTTGAGGAAGTAAAAACTCTGCATAAACTGAGCATAAACATCACAGTCAACCACAGATCTGAAATCAGCACTGCATTTTCATATATAAACTGATGTAAACTCACGACACGGGGGGTTATGAACTGGTAAAGGATATGAGGTTTATTGGTTCACTTTAACTTTATCTGATTTAAAAGCGTGAAGATTTTACAAACAGCAAACACTGAACTGTTTTAACCTGTATGCCAAAAAAAACAGAAATGGCCCAGAGCTGAAGGTATGATCAGGTTAGCAATGTAACGTTTCAGTTCCACATAAGCCATGTCCGTGCTTCCTCTAGGATTGTTTTACCAGCAGTGAAAGCAGGTTTACTGGTATACAGTAAATAGCCATATTTAAGAGATGGTCTAATCCATATTATGGCAAGAACTACTCAACTAAGTAAGGAATAAATAACTTTAAGAAAAAATGAAGGTTGGTTAATCTGAAAAGAAGATTTTCAAGACCTTTGAAAGTATCCTCAAGTGCAGTCACCGCAAAGAGCATCAAAAACGTAATGATGAAACTGGCAATCATCAGGATTGCCACAGGAAAGGAAGAGCAAGTAAAAGCCAGCCTCAGAAATCACAAATTAACAACACCCCAGAAAAAATACTCTGCTTCACAAAGTATTTTGGCTTGTTTAACACGTTTAGGATAAACTCAGTTTAAACAGTCACAGGCTTTCTGATGGTGACTAGAAAATAATGTTTAAAAGGTTTAAAATGGTTCAGTGATCCCAGCTAGCTGAGCTTCAAAGTTTCCTGTAGTGAATTCCAGCTCGCTGGTGGACTGTAACTAAAAGAAGATTTCCCAGTTTACTAATACAGTGATCAAGCTGGGATTTCTGATTTCTGTTTTTTTAGGTCCAAAAGACACAGGGAAAATTTGATTATTTGGAAAATGACCCACCTTTTTGGATTTTTTTATACAGTGCTGTGTTCTCTCCTAGTGATTTATTTTCTAATCAAACATCTCATTCTATACTTTTTTTGAGACTCTTGACATTCCAGGCCACACATACACTCACACACACACACACAGGAACCTGGGTCACGAGTCCTTCACTACACCCAACCCAAAGCAAATTACTGAATCTAACCCCACGGCACGACCAGACGAGGGAGAGAGGGAGGAGGAGGAGGCCGCCGGGCATGCTCAATCCATAATCTCGCCCCCATCCGGTGACTCACCGCTTCTCCATCGCTCACCCCGGCCTCCCCATCACCCCCTTCATCCTGCCAGTAAAACGTTTCTTACTGTAAGCTTTTTGCTGATGAATCATCATGGCATAATAATAAATGGAACCATGCAGTTCAGGGCAGTGCCTGGCCTAACAAGACCCAAAGCCTCGGGAAGCTTTTAGAGGCCCACTTGTGCACCATGGCCTTCCAGAACATGCTGACCAGGCCATTACAATTCTGTGCATGCACTAACTTGTGTCCAAAGGTCTTCAAAATAAATGACATGTTCTTGGTGAATAGTGAATAATGAGGTAGAATTACAGAGGAGGCCTCACCATGCAGCATGGGTACCATGCTTTGAGTTTTGAGTGAAACGTTATTGCCATCTAGTGCATGATGAGAGAAGATGCATTTCTGGGAAAAAAAAGAAGAAGACAAAAATACTTCATGGAGAAATTCTCCTTTCACCAATCCAATAAAGTTTAACATTTTTTAACCCTCTTTGGCATGATTTTTTTTTTATATTTATAGGAGCTACAGGGAGTCCCTGTAGATATACAATGGCATGAAAAAAATATTTGTCCTCTTAAAGATTTCTTTTGTTTTACATTTTTCAGATGCTGAAACAAACTTTAATATCAGACTAAGATAACCTGAGTAAATATAAAAATCACATTGTAAATGATTACATTTATTACGGAGAAAAAGCTATCCAAACCAATTTAACCTATAAATGAATTAATTCTAACAATAAATCACTTAAATAGAATATAAAGCAGCTAAAATATTTAATAAAAGCAACAAATAAAACCATAATAAGAGCTATTATACACAAATGAAAAAAACATGGAACACTGGTGAACTTTCCCAGGAGTGGCTGGCCGACTGAAATTATTCCAAAAGGGCATGAACAAATCATCCAGGAGGTCACAAAAGAACCCAGAACAACATTTAAAGAACTGCAGGTCTCACTTGCCTCAGTTAAGGTCAGTGTTAATGATTCAATAATAAGAAAGAGACTAGTCGAAAACGGTATCCAATGGAGAGCTCCAAGGCAAAAAATACTGCTGACCAAAAAGTACAAAATGGCCCATCTTACATTTACCACAAAACATACTGATGATCCCCAGGCTTTGGGTAAATATTCTATGAACTGATGTGATAAAAATGAAAAAGTTTAGAAGGTGTGTGTCCCGTTACATCTCCCATAAAACTAACACAAACTTCAGAAAAAAACATCATACTGAATGTAAAACATGGTGGTGGTAGTGTGATGGTCTGACTGGGGCTGCTGGACAACTTTCCAGCAGTTCAGAATTATGCTCTTTACCAGACAATCCTGAAGCAGAATTTCCGGCCACCTCAAGCTCAGGTGTACTTGGGTTCTGCAGCAGGACAATGATCCAAAACACACAAACAAGTCCACCTCTTAATGGCTTTAAAAAAAAAGGTTTTGGAATGGCCTAGTAAAAGTCTGATTGAGATGCTGTGCCATTATCCTAAACAGGACGTTTATGCTCAAAAACCCACCAATGTTGCTGAATGCTAATAGCATCTTAAAATAATCTCATAACAACCTATAGTATCTAAAAATAATAACTGACTATCTCAAAATAACTACTTAATATATTACAACAACAACTTAGCATCTTAAAATAACAACTTACTTTCTCAAAATAATGAGATAGCATCTCAAAACAACGACTTAGCTTTTCAATAGAATGACTTACTATCAAAAAATGATGGCATCTCAAAACTAATGAGTTACTATCTCAAAAGAATGATTTCAAAACAACGAGCATCTCAAAATAACATTTAAGCATCTAAAAACAACTTAGTATCTGAAAATAACAACTTACTATCTCAAAATAACAACTGACTATCTTAAAATAAAGACTTACTCTCCCAAAATAACTTACTGACTTACTAGCTCAACATAATGGGATATCATCCCAAAACAACGACTTAGCATCTCAAAACAACTTAGTATCTCAAAATAACAACTTACTATCTCAAAAAAATGACTATCTTAAAATAAAGACTTACTATCTCAGAATAATGGGATAGCATCTCAAAACAACGACTTAGCATTTCAAAATAGCATATTAGCATCTCGAAACAACTTAATATCTCAAAATAACGACTTATTATCTCAAAATTACGACTAACTATCTAACAATAATGAGTTAGCAACTCAAAATAAACACTTAGTATCTCAAATTAACTAGCAGTATCTCAGTATTAGGTAGTTATTTTGAGATATAGCTTCTTTTAGGCGGCGGGAATGAGCTTCCATATTATCAGGGTGGATCAGTGCATGGAAGTGTGAAAATAGTAAGTGTTTAATGTGGATAAATGTGATTTCTGTGTAGTCTGGAGCCTTATAAATATGATAAACAGTCGGAAATATAAATTTTACAGGTGTAAATGTGTAGTTTAGTTCGGTTTGACGACTGTAAGGCTCAGTATTGTGGGGGGTTAGTTAGTGAGGGACTGTTTTGGACTGAAACGGAGTCTCTGCGTTTCTATGCAACCATGAGACCGGTCACGTGACACCCGTGTTTTTGTGTGTGTGTGTGCGTATGTGTCTGGCACACACACATACACACACACGCGCCCGCGCGCACACTCACAAGCTCACGCGCCCCCGCCCGCGCGCACACACAGGCTCGAGGGAAAAGAGTGGTTTGGTGAGAGTTTAAGCGGAGAAACTCCGAGTTCCAGGCGGAGCAGAGGAGATACCGAGGCCGGAGTTCAGGCGGTGAGGTGGCGGAGCAGAGCCGGGCTCGGGTCGCTGGAGCTCGGTGTTATTACTGTGGGAATAGCGGTGTTTGGGACTGAAACCCCGGAGCAATTCTACTGAAGCCGGTTGCACTGTAAGTAACCCCGCTGTCTCTTATTTACACCTGGAGTTACAGCTAAAGCAGCTAAAAACAGCTTTAAAAACAACTTAAACAACTTAAACAGCTGAAAAAAGTGTGAAACTGTGGTTTGTCTAGCCCACCAGCACCAGAATCTCTGAGTTTGTTTGTGTTTGTGGATTTTATGCCTGTGCTTCTGTTTGTCTGCTTAAAAAAACATCAACACAGCACCCAGAGCACAACAGTAGCCAACCTTTATCACCATATTTCACTATTAACCGCTCAAAAAAGGGTCTAAATCAGGCTAAATTAGTGTAAGAGTCACCAGAAAGTTGGTATTAGTTAGTTTAGGGTTCACCTGAAGCTCTAAGATAGTGTACGGTTCACCAGAAGTCAAGTCAGTGCTCACCAGAATCTTTAACATTGTATTAAAAAAAACCCTCTAAATCAAAATGTTTAACTTTAAGTTCACAAGAAACTAGTGAAATTAGGAAAGTGTAAGGTTCACCAGGAGCTAGTGTATGAAGCTCAAAAGTTAAAAAATTAGGTTCACCAGAAGCTCTAATGTAGTGTACGGTTCACAAGAAATTAGAACAAGTTAAGTCAGTGCTCACCAGAATCTTTAACATTGTGGAAAAAAAACCTTTAAAATGTTAAATTTTAGGTTCACAAGAAACTCTAAAGTAGTGTAAACTAGGAAAGTGTAAGGTTCACCAGGAGCTCTATTTAAGGTGTTTATATTTTGGTTCACCAAATGACCTAATGTAGTGTAGGTTAGTGTAAGTTTGGGTAGTGTTCACCAGAAGCTCTAAACTAGTGTAAAGAAGCTCTGAATTAAGATGCTCATATTATGGTTCACCAAATGCCCTAAAATAGTGTAGGTTACTGTAGTGTAAAGTTCACCAGAAGATATAAAGTAGTGTAAGTTAGGGGTAAGGTTCTCCAGAAAGTTGGTATTCGTTAGTTCAGTGTTCATCAGAAGCTCTAATGTAGTGTAAGATTCACCAAAAATTAGTATATGTTAGGTCAGAGTTCACCAGAAGCTCTAAGCTAGTGTAGAGAAGCTCTTAGGTTTTCAAATGTAGGTCCAACAGAAGCTCAAATGTAGTGTAAGGTTCTTCAGAAGCTATAAAGTAGTGTAAGTTAGGTTAGTGTCACCAAAAATTTGTTTGTTTGGTCAGTGTTCACCAGAAGCACTAAACCAGTGTAGAGAAGCTTTAAATTAAGGTATTGTAGTGTAAATGTTACCAGTGCTCAATGCTCACCAGAATATTTAACGTGATATATAGAAACTCTAAATTAAAATGTTCAAAAACTCTAAAATTTTGTTTGCACTAACTTACACTAATTTAAAGTTTCCGATAATCTGTAAACTAATGTAAGTATGTGTACAGTTCACCAGAAGGTCTAAATTAGTGTAAAAGTGACTACTGCTTGTGGTGAACCTTACACTACCTAAACTCTAAAGTAGTGTAAGGTTCACTAAAGTGGTGTGAGTTAGTGTGAGCATCACCAGAAGCTCTAAAGTAGTATAAGTCAGTATCACTCAGTGTAAGCTTCACTGAAAACTGAATACAGTTATGTAGCTAGTACCAGAAGCTCTAACTTGGTATTTGAGGGTTCTGTCGTTCTCGATGTTTAAGACCTAAGTGGCCAGAGCACAACATTTATCTACCCTTTACCCAGCTGTACCCTATTAACTACTCTATATTAGTCCTGTCACCAGATGTTTGAAGTTACTGGTAGCTGCACCAGAAGATTTAAATTAGGTTAAGGCTCACCAGAAGCAGAACATTAGTACAAGTTAGTAGAAGATTCCCCAGAAACTCTGAAGTAAAAAAAAAAAAAGTTAGTTAAAGATTTACCTGAAGCTGGAAATTACCTGGTGTCCAGTTGAACAGATGCTGTAGTGAATTAGAATATCATTCACCAGAATCTCTAAATTGGTCTAAGGTTCACCAGAAACTTAACAAATGTAAGTTATAGCACAATTTAATGTAAGTTTTTAAGTAGTAAAAGGTTTACCATTACTGTCAATTAGTTAATAATTAACCATAAGCTGAGAATTAGTGTTAATCTATAGTGAATTAGAATATCATTCGCCATAATCTCTAAATTGGTTCATTAGATATTGAAGTTAATGTAAAATTAATCTGAAGCTGTATGCTAGTTTCTGCAGTATTTAATCTGAAGCTCTTATTGTAAGCAAGGTAGTGAAAGCTTAATCAGTATGATTAAATTCACCAGAACCTAGCTATAAATCTATTGTAAGCTATTGTACTGGTCATCAGTTCATCAGGAAGTTAGTGTAAAGATTATTGTGAATTTGTGTAAGGTTACCAAATGTAAGCCTACTTATTGTACAAAACATGGACATGACCTCAATAATATTTGATAATCGTGATATGGTCTATTGTTTTAGTTGTAGGTTTGTTTGCATATATAAAAGTGAACAGAATTTTAGTCAGTCAAACTGTAATTAATTACTTATTTGTTGTTTTTAAAAGGGTATGAATGATTTGTTATGCTATTCTGTTCTCATTATCTCAGTGGCATTTAAAAAGGCTAGTCTTAAAATTATGATATCGTTTATTGAAATAATTCCTGGAACGATGTAGGCTATCTTCCACAAAACAAATCTTATTATGACAGGCCTAACTAACCACATGCTCTGAATTAAGGTGGTTTGATATTTAACAGATGCTTTAAATTAGTGTATGTAAGTATAAGTTAAGTATACGTTAGTATCTGGTTTAATAGGCGCACTAATTAGTGTAAGGTGGTATGTAAGTGCAATCAGATTTTGCCACAACCCTGGTTCTTTTTACCTGAAGTTTTAATCAGTATGAGTTTGTGCAACGTTGAATAGAAGCTCTAAACTAGTGTCTAGTGTCTTTTGTATGTGTGTGTGTATGAGCTTTTTTGTAGTTTGTCAATCTCTCTGTGCCTGAACCACACAATTTCACTTCATTTCTTGTTTTTCTTGTTTTGTTGAGGACATTAATAGCTAATACTAAATGCAAACAACTAATTTGAAATCTTTAAAAAGATTACTGCTTGGATCCCTCTGGACCTGTCGGAGGGTCCAAATCCGGTAGTGTGTAAATTGCTGTGACTCGGTTATGACCGACAATGAGTTTGGTAATGAGGTACAGGAATGTCCCCATAATGCGGACGGAATGTTTTGCAGAGTCCCTGTTCGGCACAAAAACGTTCTCAGGAATGAAATAAAAGGGCAATTGTTTCACAATAGAGGAACTCGATTGATTTCAGCGTATTTGGAGTCATATGTCTCCATCCCCTTTCACCCGTTCGCTGGTTACTTGGCTAGAGTGTGTGTGTGTGTGTGTGTGCTTGGTTGTGTGTGGAAAAGAGTCTTGGCTCTACCGTCTCAGCTGAGCTGCACTTGTTTTGGTAACTGGCTGGGCCTTTTCTGTTTGTCTTGCTTTTGAGAAATGACCTAAGCTATAAATCCACAATTATTATGAACTAAAACAAATTAAGTTAGTTTTTATGTAAAATAGGATATTTCCAAACATTACTCAACTATTTTAAAGGAAGTGAACATTTATGGGCACATATACATCAAACAGAGACCTTTGAGTTGAATCAGCTTGTAATAGCTACCCTCAGTCTGTTTCCATTACCTGCTTTGTTTCCATTGGTTTGTGGCACAACCATAGTTGCATACTGGGGGTGTCCTCCAGTTTCTGACACTCTATGTGTAGTGATTCCCCCCTCGGGCTACCCTGATAAAAACTTGTAGATCATATATTATGATTAACTACCTGACCTCTAGTATATTGTAGGCTGTAAGAACAAGCTTCTTTTTCTGAGCTGTTTCTGAACTCTGTGTTGGCTGTGTGTTATATTGTTTACTCTAGCATTTTCTTTCTACATCAAATAAAAAAGTAATCCAAAGAGAAGACAGTTCTTACATTTTATTCACCTGACCATAACATTCAAAGTATAATTATGATTATGCAAAGCAATTCATGTAACAATAACATTTAAATAAATTAAATGTACTAACAATTTAGGCATAATAACTAAAGTTTTTTTTTTTTTAGTTAACATTACCTCAAACAATGTAAGAAAATTCCACTTATTCAAGCTTCTGATTTATTCATGATCATTCTTTGTTGATTTGCTTAAGAATATTGCAATTACAAAAGCCATGCCTGTTGAATTTCATGTAAATACTTTTGAATTGAAACAAAACACAAATAGTTTTATTGTTGGTCTGCTTTTTCATGAATATTAAAAAATAATATAAAACATATAAAATGGATTAAAAAAAGAAAAGTATGAAGAAATCAACATTTGTATTAACATGGAACTTAAGAGACTAAGTTGAATTGTTGGGCAAATTAATTGGTATAAAAAAATATGAATTAAATTAAATCTATTTCCCTTTGTAGTTGTTTTAAATTGTTATAATCTGATGTTTTAGTTGTGCTAATTTTAGATTTCACTGCCAGTCACTTAACTTTTTATAAGGTAACCTTTCATAAAGTTTCCTATTTTTATTTTTAAGTAAATTCAAATTCAATTCAGGCTCATAGTGTTTATAAGTGGGTTAAGGGGGATGATTCATGTCTCAGACTTCACATGTGACGGGTAAAGCAGTGGAGGAGTGTGTGTGTGTGTGTCTCAGAGGGAAAAAGAGATGTAGGCCTCAGACCACAGTTCTGTGGCTTTAGATTTGAGTAGGCAGCTAATAGCTACTGCACTGTAAGAACCATAGCAGGTTTTTAAACTGTCGCTTTTAGGTAACCTGTGTTGTTAGTTAAAGTGCTCTGGATAAGGGCATGTAGAGAATCTGGATCCAAGGTGCGAACCACCTTCACGGCCTTATACATGTATTTGTTTCTAATTAGAACTTTTTGTTGTTTTGGCCACTTAAACGTTAAAACCTGGCATCATGCATAAAGTGACTGCAAGAAAATGTTTGAATGAACCAAAGATTGCTAGTTGATTTAGAGGAAATATGCTTTATATTCTTTATATATAGCTTTATACTACATAACTTATAATCTCTCTATTTCTCTCTCTACTACTACTGCTACCCTAAGTGTATGTCTCTCACTTCACACATACAAACACATACACTCACACACTTGCTTTCTGAAAGGTTGTGGTGCTTCCTGTGTGATTTTGAGTTGATCGAGTATGCTGCTGTGTTGAAATAAACCAGTTCCTTGCTTATTCTATTTCTTCATATAGAGGTCCAGCTGTTGTAGGTCTATCACTATACTTTTTGTATTATATTACTGTACTATATGGAACTAACCTCAATATTTTTTTGCTAAAATATTGCCCAATATGTTTACTTAGCTAGGAGAGAGATAGTTTCTGTGAATGAGCTGATTTGTCAGCTTTGTTTGGATATTATTAAGCATTTTGTTGTCCAGTGTTTATAGCAGTTAGAACTTCATTGCTATTTGAAAGAAATGTATAAATGCAATATTATTCTTTATGCTGATGTATTGTCATTTTGTCAGTGGCACTAATTTGTTTTAAGTGACTAGACTATAGTGTCATTTATTTTAGGTGTCATTTATTTTAGGTGCTCAAGTACCTTTTTTATAGAAATATCCTAACTTTAAAAGCCTGTCTGATCAGAATGGGTTGTGACTCAAAGACACTTCCTAAATATGCATCAAACAGTGCATTTGTTTAGAATTTATTAGTGGATCTTTGATGTACAACAGCAAGTGTGTGACTTTGGTTGGGGTGATTAAAGTGCACAGTGCGTGCTCAACTATCCGGTTTACTACGCTGTTATTTTTACCTCAGAATGAAACCTACTGTTTTTTTATGGGGACTCGTGGGGGAACCATGATAAGCTCTGCTTTTAATTGGCTAGTTTACATCACAAAATAGCCTACAGAAGAATTTCCTAATAACACAGCATAGCCAGACATGTTTAAAGTACTAGAAATCCAAAAGTACAAGTGCTTTATCAAAAAAATTACTTGAGTAGAAGTACTGAAAGTAAAAGTGCAGTACTGTGTTATTAGTGTAATTATTACAGGAAGCAGCGGAGAGTTCTGAGAGAGAAAGGCAGAACGGGAGCAGCGAGATCTTCTTATAAGATCAGCTTGACCTCTTGATTTACTCAGTGATGAGCAGCTTCATTTAACCTGGTCACAGTGAAGAGCATCTTCCCCTCTGGCACCGATAGACCTGGGTTATATGGTAAAAATATGGTATCACCATTTTTAAAGATGACTTTTTTTTCCCCAGATACACCAATATTTAATTTATTGTGCTATCTGTTTACAAATAAATAACTAAACTGTTATGTAAGAATGAAAAATTCTAATCGAGAATCGCTCATATTTTTTAAGTATATTGCATTTATTATTATCATTTTTATATAATAGGTTTTTATTAAATTGTTGCTGCATACCAGTTAAACAGTTTTTTTTGGACACTGTAATAAAATGTACAGTTGGGTCAGTGATCTTTATAAGCACTCTCAATATGCTTATTAAAGTATAAAATAGGAACAATAAGAAAACTTATTACAATACTATAAAATATCAATATATTGTCCAGCTCTAGTTGTAAGCCCTACCTAAAGGAAAAAACAACACCAAGTTGTGGTTGTTTTATTAATAATAATGACATAATGAATA
The DNA here is from genome assembly GCF_023375975.1 of Astyanax mexicanus. Taxonomy (NCBI): domain Eukaryota; kingdom Metazoa; phylum Chordata; class Actinopteri; order Characiformes; family Acestrorhamphidae; genus Astyanax; species Astyanax mexicanus. Next base: position 11,634,833 of record NC_064425.1, on the reverse strand, counting down.
AGGTTTCAGTATGACTGAAGGACAATTCAGCTGCTGAACTCACTTTTTCCAAAACTCATGACTGCTTGTCTCTCTTTAACCTAAAGCTTCTATTTTTGTGCTTTTGCCTGAACAGCACTTCACAGCAATTGTGTGTGTGTGTGTGTGTGTGTGTGTGTGTGTGCATTTGAAAGATCCTAAGTGTTAGAAAGAGGGGATGTTGTTAACCACACTGAGACTGCAATTTGCTGACTGATAAGCTTTTGTTAAGTGAATTAAATTTGTGCTCTTTTTTTTTTTTTTTCACGCATTTTGTTACACTTGTTCTTCTTGCAAATTGTCACTGGCCAACAGAGGCAGTTTCTTTATTAGGGTGATCAGGCGGTGCCCCACCACATGACGAGAAGGAGGAAAATGTTTCTAGCGCTTTTAAGCAGTGTAAACTAGCCGAGACTGTTCTGTACAGCCAGTCCTGCCTTTGAGTATCATAGACCCATGAGTGTCTAGTTGTGTTCTTCACAGTACTGCATCTTTTGGAGCGATTGCTGGTCTCGCAATGCTGTCCAAATGGATTTTGTGAGGGTGGCACTTGCATGCTTGCATGACATGTAATAATGTTATGTAATGTAATGTGGGTGGGGATTCCAGATTGCTAGGTACTCTAGGTACTCTAGGTACTCTGCACTGTACTTAGAGCTGGGTATCGTAACTCGATACCAAAAATGCACTGACCGAAATGACTCTGTACTACTGAGTACTAATACATGATACATTTGTGCTACTTTGCACCAAAGGTGGAGTGCACGCATAAAAACATGGACAGTGAGGTAAATATGTTATAGTTCTGGCTGTACTCCACACTATATTTTCCTTTAAACTGTCAACACACCAATGATGTGCTGTAGTCTTTCTCTCTCCCTCTCTTCTAGACAGATATATTATAATGCAATGGGGCTTTTAGATTTTTGGTTTGTTTCAAGTAAATAAAAATGCCTTAAATATGTAGTTTCCATTAGTAAATTGAGCAACCATTTATTATCATTCACACTAAGAACAATAATGGTAATTTAATGGTTTAATCATTGTTTGTGAGCTACAAACGGTTAATAGCAGTTTTCTTAACAATATTAACACAGGCTTCCAAAGCAATGGATATAAAAAAAAAACATTACATAATAAAGTTTTATTAGATTTTTATATTAGAATACTTCACTTGAGTATTGTTTATGCGGAAGAGTTAGAATCCAGATAAGTAAGATAATACCAGTTTGACAACAGGTTCTTGAATTGTGATTGCACTTACTATCTCCCTAACTGTTTAATTATGCGTCTTTAAACTTTATTCTATATTCTTATCTCCTGCACCTAAAATAAAATACTGTCTGATAAAGACTGAATTATTGTTAAAAGTCTCTCTTTGCGTTTAGAGTTTCTTGTTACGGTAAACAGAAAGATTACATTATTAATGAGCCTAGTTGATTGTTCAGTCATTGTAAAATCCAATTTATTACATTTATCCAAGAATGCATTTTTTATGGAAATAGCAGTCCCCATGTACTGTACAGTATGTAACTTAAAGTGAAATATTTATATTGATGCGTAGTAATCACTGTAGGTAATGCAGGCCACAAGAAAAAAATATATTCTTTTAATGCTATCAAGTTAGCTAGCTGATTAATTTAAACAGTACAATTTGACTGTTATCTAGTTAGAAGAGTTGTTGATATTGAACAGATTACCATAAAATCATATCATAGTATTTGTCCATCAGCAGAACACTCTACTGTGTGACTATTCTGCTTCTGCTTGGAATTTGTGTCAGATTTGTCATAATAGTTACCAATAACAGTAAAATATTTTTTTTTTTTTTACTACATGTAATCTGTCGAAATAACTTATGACACGTAAAAGTCAGTGTTGCGTAACTGGGCTTAAAAATGTGTCACTACAGTTTTTTTTTTTTTTTAGGAAACAATTACTTAATTTTCTAATTGTGCAATTTCTTGATCTCAGGCTAGGACCTATTTTTGACGGCAGTTTAGTCATAGTCCCACCTAAGCCTGGTCGATATGGCAGAAATATGATTATATTTGATGATTCATGATATTTTAAAACAGTTTCACAATACGATACTAACCTCAACAAATATGATTACAGACAAAACACATCAGTAGTGACTGGTTCTGAAAGGTTAATCTAATTAATTTGATTTGTTAAATTACTGCTTTAATGCGATTTTCAAAATGGGATGATGAAGTTTGTACATCTTTATATGTAGACGTTGCAGACTGAATCAGTAGATAGACATTTTCTTTTGATAGAAACCTGAAAGAACTTGTTTATGTGGCAGTGATTTATGTACATATTTTTTTTTACTTCTCATATTTACTTTTCCTTAAATAAAAACTGAAATAAAGGAGGTTATGTTTATGTTCTGTGTTTAATATATAAGCTGCATGTACAGTTGAAGGGGGCTGCTTACTGCTCTTAAAAAAATAAAAAATAAATAATAAATAATAATAATAATAATAATAATATATATATATATATATATATATATATATATATATATATATATATATATATATATATATATTTTTTTTTTTTTTTTTAATGAAAAGGAAACAATTGTGTGTGCATCACTTTAAATGCTGCTCTCTAAATGCTGATGACTAACAAATCAACTGAAATTATGTAAGAATGAAAAATCTAAATCATAATCGAGAATTACTTATATACCAGTGCATCAAAAAAAGAGAATATCATTTAAAAATGTTATTTTATAACAGTAATTCAGTTCAAAATGTGAAACTCATATATATTATATAGATGTATTACACACAGAGTGATCTATTTTAAACCTTTATTTCTTTTATTGTTGATGATTATGGGTTACAGCCATCAAAAAAAACAAAATCAGTGTCTCAGAAAATTAGAATCTTATATAAGACCAATTGGAACTTTTGGTAGTGTGGGCAGTGTGCCAACTCCTGCTGGAAAATGAATGAAATCTCTATAAAAGTTGTCCGCAAAGGGAAGCATGAAGTGTCGTAGGATTTTCCAGGAAAACACTGCACTGACTTTGAACTTAATATTACAATCACTGATTGTGGAAACTTCACACTAGACCTCAAGCAGTTTGGACTGTGTACCTCTCCAATTTTCCTCCAGACTCTGCTCCCTTGATTTTCAAATAAAATGCAAAATTTACTGATGGTTAGTAATGCTTCAGTGCAGATTTATTCCTATTTTAACGCCATGGGCACAAGTCAAGAAAATAGACTGTTGACGAGGTGGAAGGTAGCAATGAACATCGGGATGCACCTTGCACAGGGTGTACAAAAGGGTTCAAGAATTCTGGTGAACAGGAACTTAGCAATCGACTTCACCCTTTCCTAGCATGACCTGACACTTCGTTTCACTCTAGGAGAGGAGAATGGGGAACTTGCTTGGTCTGTAAGTGCTCTCTATGACAGACTTTTATTTCTTCTGTGGCCACACAGCTGGTAGTCAGGCAAGTGCAGCGTTGTTCATTATTACTGTATCTGTGCTGTATTACTGATTATATTGCCAGCCGCTGGTTGTTTATATTGTGTGTATGAGTGCTTTGATGAATCAGGAATGACAGGATCTCTGCTTTCAGTTTATGGGAAAATCGTCAAGTGGCATTTGTTTGTTTTCATGTCGTCTTTATTTTTGGCGCAGCTTCATTAAGTTTCTGGCTGAGAATTCACAACAGCCTGCTAAACCTGTTCTCTCTCTCTCTCTCTCTCTCTCTCTCTCTCTTTCTCTCTCTCTCTCTTACACTCGCTCACTCTTGTGCTCTCTCCCTCTGATCTAAAGATTATGAGAATGGAATGCGTAGTTGAACTCATACTTTGGACTTTGTGGAAAAAGAATGTTTTAGTTATGTTCTCAAAAGAACCAAAAGTATTCCCATTCATTACTCTGCAGGTAGAAGTATAGATAGTAGGGTTTACAATACTTCTGTAGAAGTTGAAGTATCAACTCAAGCTTTTTACTCTTAAAGTAAAAGTAATGTAAGGGGAAAAAATGCCATTAAGAACAAAAGCTCAGGCCGCACCACAGAGTCCTATACTTCACTACCCCCCCCCCCCCCCATCCCCTCCCCAAAAGACATTTAAAACATTTTTCTAAAAGCTATAATGACTATAATGTTATATTAAAATGTTAATGTGAACACATTTGGGATGCACTAGGCTGTTCCCTGTTTCAGCTGCATATATGCTCATTGTAAATAAATGTATTTTAGTAAAATTTAAATATATTAAAAATACAGTATAAATCATTACAAAGTCAGAGTAGTAGTAGTAATACTTCTCATCCAACCACAATCAGATTCACTCTATCTGGATGGAGAGATTTATCTGGATGGGGGTTTTATTGAACAGTGAGAAACTAAATTGGAAACAAGCTGAAATGAAACAGGAGTAATGAGGCTATTTTTAAAAATGTAAGGAGTAGAAAGTTAAGATGATTGTGTGAAAACATGAGAAGTAATAGTGAAAAGTCTTCAGTAAAATAATTACTCCAGTAAAGGATAGATAACCTACATTTCCACTTAAGTAATGTAACAAACATTTTGTACTTCATTACGTGACACCTCTAAATGGTCTACTACATGAAATAAGTAGAAAATGGTAAATGTTGTCCGTTGTTTATTATTCAACTGTAGAAATTATTCAACTAAAATTCAACTAAATCCACTTTTTCTTCAGCAGAGTATGTTGTATCACTTCATTTTCTTGCTTTATTTAGGGCTGGGTGATAATAATTCAAATCAGTATCACAATTTATGGGAACATTTTACCTCAATAACCATGCACAGTGATTATTTAATTCTTCATGTAAAACTAGGAAGAAGGAAGGTGTTAATCTTCTTTCTTCCTCATTCCGTCCACTGTGCAAAACAGCCCCAGGGCATGATGCTACTGCCACCAAGCTTAACAGTTGGTACAGATTTCCTGGGGTTAACTACCTCCTCATCTACACTGTTTTAAATACATGTCTTGTCATTGTAGATAATCAATTCAAATGTTGTCTTAGAAGGCTTTATTTTTGTCTGTGTGGTTCAGCTAAAACTTGTCACTTTTGAAGTTGTAATCATTATATGGGTGGCTCATATGGTCTGATAATAAAATTATATTAATTGATTAATATTAACAGTTATATTATTGAAGTTCTGGTCCCAGCTAAGTTAACATAGCTGCAGCACTAGCATGTTGCTCATACATTCCATGACAAAGTCAGGATTCATTAAGATGTTGAAACTTACAGAAATTAATTATTATTGTCCATTCCTTAATTTCTCTGTGATGGGGAGCTGAAATTAGCTTTGATTAACTTTTATTTTATTTTATTTTATTTTATTTTTGCATTCCCCCTTAAATGTTGCAGCCCCTGATGTCTGTTGCACCATTTAAGGTGGAACGGGAAAGTTTGCTAGCTAGCTAGCTAATGAGACAAACTAGCAATAATTTTTAAGCTTGTCATGAAGAATTAGGCCATAAAACATTGAAACTACACATTACATCATGGTAATATAGTGCTAATCATCACTTTTAACAAGGAAAATATTTACATTTGTGGGTTTTTTACCAGTGATTCTCATATCCCTCGGTTTGAAGTGTGCACCTGTAAAATCTCTGTTTGAAGGGATAACAAGCCCTATCCCATCCCCTTCAGCCTAACAAGAATCGGGGTAGGGGTAAAATGGGATTGGGCGCAAGCTATGTTAGAGAAAGATTTCTAAAAAGTTACAGTATGTTCTCACTTTTGACAATGGTATGGTCTGCCATCTCATCTATAAGCTTGTTTCCGGTTTCACATGAATTTCAAAAGAGAAATTTAAGCGAAACCAAAATAAAGGTAAACCTAGTTTACCTTTCCCTTTCATCTTTTGTTTAATTTTAAAATGGGGGAAAACTCAATCAAAATCGAGAATCGTATTTTTTTTGTGAAAAAAAATAAAGTTTTTTTTTTATCACCCAGCTTTATATCATCCTTAAATAATGTATTATTGTGGCAGGTCTAAGTGAGGCATATTCTGGATGTTTACTGACTCAGAGTGGTCAGGCCTGCTTGTTGTTTTTTTTGTTTACTACAGGCTGACTGTGCTGGGGTTCGAGGTGGTGCTGGCTGTTGTCCTGTTGGTCTGTCGACTCATTATGAATTCAGTTTGGCTCTTTTGTTTGTTTGCAGGATGTGATTGTGCAGGTAAACGCTGGGCGAGTGAATATGGGCATATGTGCGCTGGTTCTCATGAGAGAACTTGTTAGTTTGTATTTGTGTGGGGATTTGAAACCACATCTCATAACGGATGTATGAACTCAGGACTCATGCATGCTGGGAATTTCACTTCTTACCAGTTTGTAGCGACTCTGGCCACGAATGAAAGCTCGCCCTGTCTGAGGTTCCCTCAGCCCGAGTGTTGTGAACATGTTGGAATAATGGTAAACATCCTAATCCGCAAGAGAACCACGAGCCTGGCAGGGAAGGCTTGCTGTTTAGAAGAGTAGCAACAGTCTTAGGCCTTTGCTAAGCTTGAGCCAATTCATGAAAACAAGCAATAGCAAGCCATAACATTAAAAACACTTGCCATTTATGGTGTGGGTTTCCCTTATTCCTCAAAAACAGCTCTGACATTAACTCTCCACAAGGTCTCTGACAGTGTTCTGTGTTATCTGGCACCAAAACGTGACATAAGACGAACAGATACTATAAGTCCTGCCAGTCCTTTACAATGATATTGTCGATAAATTATTTTTTTTATTTCTTTCTAAGAATCATTGGCATTGGCCTATTTGGCATGTATTTTACACCAATGCTTCCTAACTAGTGGTGTCAATTTAAAATATGTAATCAGATTATTCACAACAATATTCTGTGATTAACTGCAAATAAACACACTTGTTCTCTTTATGACGCAAGTTTTTAATAGTATATAGTATAGTAGATAATAAGAATGCATAATTAATTGGATACAAAACTTTTTTTAATTTATTATACAGATCTCAGCTTGGCTGTAAGGATTTCTGAATTAGAACTTTATTTGCTCAGTATAAATTTCTATGGTTTAGATCAGCTGAGTTCTTTACTTGCAGTGTTTTCTCCTTCGATTTGGTTTGGTTTCACACAGGCATAAACCTAAACGCACCAAAAGGCTTACCAGTAAACCACACGAGCACATTGTCTCCTCTGATTGGTCAGAAAGTAAATATAGCAAGAAGATTCTGTGTTCCAGTGTGCTCATCTGTGAAAGCAGTGAATGCTGCTCATACCGTGCTCAGTGTGTAAATAGCATGGAGCAGCAGAGACAGCGTTTGTTCATAGCTGTGGTAATTAGCATCATCTGGCTAATATTAGATTACTACTTATCAGTAGTTTGGCTCAATAAAAACAGAGTATATTTGATAGTTGGGATGTCTCCTCAGGCATTATGTTGTCTGTGTTGGAGTATTTTAGTAAATCTAGTAAAATATAGGAAAGCATTTTACATTTTAATCTATAACTTTTGAAGTCTGAAATCAGAAGTTAGGATCCGTTAGCTAAATAAAGCTAATGGATAAAGCAAGTAAATGCTATGTTTGTTTCTAAAGTAATATTGTGGTGTCTGGTCTCTCAGAGTTATAAATGTGTATCGGTATTTACAAAATTTGACAACCAATAATGAAGCAGTAATTGTAATAAGTCCAGTTTGTGGACGAGACTTAGGGAAGCTGTGTTTTCAATAAAAATATTCATATTTGATGCCAGCTATCAATTTCATATGCTATACCACAATATTGATATAGTATCCTACCCCTAGTACTGTTCACTGTATACCTGAAACACCCACAATACCTGCCTAATGTTATGGAGATGTTTTGACCCAGTCAATAAGCCATCGTGATCAAAAATGTCAGATCAAAAATAGAGTTTTGCACTTGTCTATTTTCAGGCTTCAATATATCAACTTTAAGAAGTGTCTGTTCACGTTCTGCCGTGTACGTACAGATTAGATCTGTGGTGTTCAAGTTGTTAGCAGGCTCTCCGCTCTGGTGACTCTTCTGAAAACTTGCTTATGCAGTGTGAACTCTTTAAAGGGGTCCAAGCGCATTTGGTTGGCTTTTTTTTTTTTTTTTTGCTGTCTCTATCACGGTTGCATTATAGCCAGTTCTAACTGCATACATACACAAACAAAATTAATGGTTAGCGTTTAATTTAGTTCTGGACTATATGCCTCTAAAAACCTGAAGGCCAATATTCAACACCTAACTTTTTTTTTTTTTTTTTTTAAGATTTTTATTTTGCTATTGTTTTCCACTTTTGTGCAAATTAAATAGTCTAAATGTATTGTCATACTGTTTAAATGCAAAGCAAATACAAAACTACTTTTTAAACATTTTTAATATCCCATCAGACCATCAACAGTGCAATTTTACCTCAGCAGTGCTACTTTAATCAGGAATGTATCTTATGGTCCTATTCTATTTATAAATGTAATTTTATAATGCACATTTAGTTATACATTTACCTCAGCAGGGCAATCCTATTCATGAATTTACTTCAGTAATGCAGTTTCAGTCATAAATGCACCTCATTTGTTTTATTCTAGTCATAATTTGACCTCTGCAGTACTATTTCAATCAGGAATTTATCTTATCAGCAATTTTAATCATAATTTTAATTTAAGTGTGCACATTGTGTCATACAGTTACCTCAGTAGTGCTATTCTAATTATTAATGTACCTCAGTTGGCCTATTATAATCACAATTTCAACTCAGCACCATGATTTTAATCAGGAATCTACCATATCACTGCTATTCTAATATTTTATTTAAGTCAGATGTGCTGCTTAAGTCGTGGCTGAAATTTACACAGACAAAAGCCACAGAGTCTTTTGTTAAACAAACAAATGCTAAGGCTTACTTGGCTAGCTACCTCAGCTAACATTTACTAACCTAGCTCTGTACAGCTTGAGCTGTTCCAGCTTGAATACAGCCAGCATTCTGGAGTGTCGGCCTGCTGCTTCTGCTGAAAGAAGTCCTGATCATTGCAGTATGATAATATTAATTTTGAATGAATTATTTCAGTTACCAAATACTCAGTACATCCTTACTTTATACTAAGTATAGATAGTGACTCCTGTGCAGTGGATTTATAGAGGTGGGTAAAATAATGCTGTGCTATCAGGATAGATAGATTTGGATTTTGGCAGTGTTCTGAGAGCAGGTTAAAGGTAATATGAGTCATGTTTAGTTACTTAGTTGTGACAGTGGTATCAGGGTTGTTATGTTTTAGATGTATTTGTACTAGAATATGGTTAAGGCAGCAGTAATGATTAATCTGTATTCAGCAGGTGAGCAGCATTTGCCTCGGATCTGGTTGCCTGTGAGAGGTGCTGTGTTTTCTGTGCTGTGGCCTTTTGCTTCAGAAATGCCACAAACCTCAAACCACACATTTTGCTTTAAAACCACCCCAGTCTTCTCTGGAAACACTGTGAAAATATGTTTCTTTATCTACATCTATACAGGTATACCATATCATTGACAAGTTACTTTATTTTAGTAATTCAGTTATTAAAAACCCCTCATTCCTGATATATAAATATATAGATGTATTTATAGATCAGTTTTAAGCATTTATTTCTTGTATTGTTAAAGAATATGCTTACAGCCAATAAAAACCTAATAGTTTGGAGAGACATGTCATCTGCTGATGTTGGTCCACTGTGTTATATGAAGTCCAAAGTCAGTGCAGTTTTGTTTTCCCAGAAAATCTTACAGCACCTCTGCTGACAACTTTTATGGAGAAGAGAATTTCATTTTCCAGCAGGATTTGGCACACTGCTCACACTGAGAAAAGTACCAATGGGTTTTTATGTAAATTTTCATATTTTCTGAGATGATATTTGGGTTTTCATTGGCTGTAAGCCATAATCATCAGCAATAAAAGAAATAAATGTTTAAAATGGACCACTCTGTGTGTAATACATCTATATATGAGTTTCAGATTTTAAACTGAATTACTGAAATACTGAAGTAACTTTAAATGATATTCTATTTTTTTAGATGCACCTGTACATATTGACAGAAGTATACAAATTTACTAAGTAATATAATTTTTCTGACATGCACGTGTGCTGGTCAGACTGGTTTGGGAGTAACTGCCATTTGCCTCCAAGCTGTTTACAGCCTGATTCTGAACCTGAAAATTAGCACCCATTCTACCTTTAGAAAATGTATCCATTTCAACTCAAGTCCATTTGTTTTTTAGGTGGCTATGTGTTTACATTGCAGTCTGATAAACCTGTAAATAAGCCCCTAGTGGTAAACATTAGCTAGCTGTTGTAAATAAATGGCCATATTGCTTAAGGTGTTTGCTTCCTGTATTCATTGGTATTTCATTAAATCTATACCAGTGAAATGTTCTTTGTGCCACTGAAGCAACTCAACTCCAAACCATGATCCATCCATCCATGCTTTAATGGAAAGGTGTCCTTTTCATTAAATTCTGCAAACATTTGTCCAAAAACACTTTTACTCTTTACAACTAAAAAGCTATAATTTAACTTGTTCAGTCCACATTAATTATTTCCAAAAAACACAAGACTTGTTTAGATGTTCATTTAAATAAATATCTGATGACTGATATTGTGGTAAGGAATAGGGATGGGAGATTTTGATGAAGGAATCAGGGACTGGCTAGTTAGCTAGCACTAACGCAACTTGTTCTGTATGGAAATGTTAGCTTGGTCTACTAGAAAAACTTGTAGATGTTAGCATTGTTTAGCTTAGCTACCTATGTGTTTGAGAGCATCAGTTGTAAAGTTGTGAAGAGGTAGAGTTGGTATACAGTGAATAGTCCTATTTGAGTAATGTTCTAATCCATATTTTGGCAAGAACTACACAATTAAGGAAAGAAACAATCCTTAAGAAATGAAGGTCAATCAATCAGAATGTTATAATAAAACTGGCTTTCTTCAGAGGGTCCTATTCTATTGACAACACTACTTTACAGACTAGGACAAGATGTGAGTATGTGAGTATGTCAGCAGTGATTGAAATTTAAAGACCTATGCAGAGATCTTGTAGCTCACCATGCAGGAAGTCCATTGTATGCTCTAAAAGCTCATCCTATTTTCATCTTCAATGTTTTTATCTTCAGCTTTTATTTACTCTTTTTTTTTTTTTTTTTTACAGATGTTTTGACTAAATGTTTTTTAGTGCCACTGGATGCAACTCAACTCCAAACCATGATCCATCCACCCCCATGCTTAACAGTTGGTAAGGTGTCCTTTTTATGATTAAAGATTCAGAAAACCTTTAACCAAAAAGTTCAAATATAACTTCTTTAGTCCCTCCTTAGGATCAGTCCTGTTTAGCTGTTCCTATAAAAAACATCTGAGGATGGATCTTTAATGAAAGCTAATGGTTGAAATCACAGGGCATCTTATGATATGAGAACAACTATATCACGATACTGTGATTCTGGGATACACAATATATCACAAGACGATTCTCTATGATACTTCACAGTATCTGTGTTACTGAAGAGGATAAAAACTCAGAAATAAGCTAAATATCAGAAATTATACCAGGATTTATTGATGTCAGTTTTACAGAATTTGACAACCAATATTCTTAACCCCAGGTATACCCTATTCATTTGATTATAGCGCCATCATATGTAGTAATATAGCAGTAACTTTAAGTCGAATTTGCGAGTCTTAAGGAGTTTAGAGGACTTGTTTAGTAAATTTTGATATTTGACCTATTTGATATGTTGATTCAATACAATTCAATTGAACCGATTTGATATATCACACTACCGATATATTTTCTTCCACTCCTAGTAAGGAGATAGGACTCACAGGTCTTTCTTCTGTTGACTCTCCCATGAAGTCATATTTGTGCAGGTGCCACCTTAACAGTTTTCCTCAGAAATATGATGCCTCTTGGAATAAGCCTTGGCTTTTGTCAGTTGTCATTAAGCACTTACGCAAGTTTTATTTATGGCATCTATCTAGAACATCTGTCCTTCGGTGAGTTTAATGTGAATGGACGGGGTGTGCCTCTTTTAGGGAACAAAAGTGGATGTGCAAAGGAAGTAATGAAGAAAAGTTGAAGTCTAGGTTTTTCTGGGAAGCAGAAAGAAGCATTGTGCAGATGGGAACAGAGCCCTGATTATAGCAGGAACAGACAGAGAATCTCTCACTCTCTGTATGCAGACAGATCAGATTCTTCACTGATAGGCTTCCTTCACCAGGAAGAATCTTCAGAATCTCCAGAATCTTTGCCTTCAAAAGGCAAACAGAGGCGTGGTGTTTAGTGCAGTTTCTGGGTCCTGCTTATGAGGCCTGCATCGTTTTGATAAAAGTCTAAATATAAGAAACATTTTGAAGTGGTGCTTCAAACTCTCTTTGTGTGTGGAAATATATATATACTAGTGCATCTCAAAAAATTGAATATAGTAAAAAATAACATTGTTAATGTGAAAATATATTATATAGGTGTATTGCACACAGAGTGATCTATTTTAAGCGTTTGTCTTCTATTGTTGATGATTATGCCTTATCAGCCAATAAAAACCCAAAGATCAGTGTCTCAGAAAATTTGAATATTATATAAGACCTAATGGTACTTTTGGCAGTGTGGGCAGTGTGCCAAGTCTTGCTGTAAAATGAAATCTGCATCTACATAAAAGTTTTCAGCAGAGGGAAGCATGAAGTGCTGTAAGATTTTCCGGGAAAACATTGCACTGACTTTGGACTTGATAATAACACAGTGGACCAACACCAACAGATAACAAGGAATCTAAACAGTGGTTAGAGTCTGTCCAATTCACATGGTTTAACTGCTGAACAACATTCAAAGTAAAATGTGAAGCTTCCTCAGTTTCTCGTGCACCATATTCTAATTGGAATTTTCAGTTCTGCCTTAAATGGTGCAGTGTTTGCATTGTGTACAGGTGCCACAAAAAACAGGGCAGTGGTAAGAACCAACCACGGTCAGGGAGAGTTCCCAAAACCAACAAGGCACTTGTAGAAGCCAACCAACCACAGTCAGTGGGAGGTCTCAGAACAAACACAGCACTGGTTAGAACCAACCACAGTCAGGGACTCGGGTCTCCGAACAAACAAGTGATGGTTTCAGTCAGGAGGAGGGCTTTGAACCAACAGAACAGTGGTTAGAGCCAATCACAGTCAGGAGGAGGTCTCAAAGAACACTGGGTTTAGACATGATCTCAATCAGTGGGAGGTCCCAGAACCAACAAGTCACTGGATGGAACCAATTACAGTCAGGGGGACATCTTTGAACCAACAGTGCCATGGTTCGAACCAAGCACAGCCAGGGCATAGTCAGGGATGATGGGTCTCATTGCAAAAAAGGAACTGGTTGAAACTAGGGCTGCATGAAATTGGGAAATTTGAGAAATTGGGAAAATTTTACATTGCAAACGTTCTTTTTTGACAATATATATCACGATACAGCAAAACAACAGTAATCGGCCCTTTAATTAGGCATTTAAATGGCTTGTTAAACTGTAAATAAGAGCATTTTTTTCTGGGATTAAAAGCGTGAATTCAGCTGTAACTGGAAATATCTGTGCAAAACTATGCTGGACTGAGGTGCACGGCTTTCAACACATGCATTTACAAGCATGTGCCCAACCATGTGGATGGAGGCCATGCGGTTACCTCGTGTTTACTCCACCTCCCCCTCCAGCGCTTCTCAGGCAGCAGCAGCCTGTCACTCACACAGACACAGAGACAGCGCTGTGTATCTACTTTTTGTGTCAAGAAACAAAACATTGCAACATGACGCATTTGATATAATTGCCTTAAGTGACATTGCACGTCCTGCAATGTGACTATTGCTTAACCGCTATATTGTGCAGCCCTAAGTGGAACCAATCAAAGCCAGGGTGATGTCTTTGAACCAACAGGGTAGTAGGTAGAACCAATCACAGTCAGGGGAAAGTCTCAAACAACACAGGTTTTCGAACTGATCACAATCAGTGCGAGGTCCAAGAACAAACAAAGCAGTGGTTAGAAACAATCACAGTCAGGGGAGGTCTTTGAACCAACAGGGCAGTGGTACGAATCTATCACAGTCAGGGGGAGATCTCAGAACAAACAAGGCCACCCGGCCACAGTCCCGGGGTGCATCTGAAGAACAAGTTACATTAGATGTCAGAATTGTTATAGGTGTATTTAGAATAGTTCATATTCAGCGTGGTACAGAGGTGCTTCCTCTGGCATTATGTTTAACACAATAGCTCCACTGAACTTCCCTGAGTTTTGAGGATGTTTAGTGGCTTTAATGTGTATAGTGGCCTACTGCAGATTTATGTGTTTATAGATCTAGAACAGGGGTGTCCAAACTACATTTGCGGCCCGTTTCCTTTTTTGGAGCGGCCCGCGAGGTATTTTAGAAATAGAATGAAAGTTGCCTGCTGTTAAGCAGGTTTTTATAAGAGGGTGTGCATTTCTTGCGCAGAAAAATGGGGCAAAAGAGTCTAAAAGCGAAGAGGGTGCGCATTTCTAGTGCAGAAAAAACGGGCCAAAGAGTCTAAAAGTTGCCGTAATTAAGGAGTTTAATATTAAGAGACATCATGAAATGAAACATCAATTTGAAAAATCTTAGTTTACACAACACTGTCAAAGATAAAGATAGTAAATCAAGTAAAATGGTGTGTAAATGAAATAATCAGGACAAAAAGTATTATTTAAAGTGGTATATTTCATTATTTGTTTTGTTACAGAGTGTGGCCCGAGACTTCAAATGTATTTCTCCTTCTGGCCCCCAACAAAAAAAAGTTTGGACACCCCTGATCTAGAACCAACGACCACGTCTGTTTACACTTTCCTCATGGTGGGGTTGGATTTAGGTTTCTGTGATTTACAGGTTTTGACTATGTGTAGGATTGTGAGTGCTGGTTGTGAAAGTGTGTGAGTGAAAGAAAAGAAAGCTCTAAAGTATTGTTTCTGTGGTTTCCTTGTGTGTTTGTGTTGTCATTGAGGGATTTTGTTTCTAATAAACAGTATTTATCCTACTTAATAAGAAAGTGTCTCTAGTAAACTGTGTAGTTACACATTAACAATCTATGTAATAACATTATACCTACGCATTGATACAGATTTTCTACATTTGTACAGGTTATGTAATTACACATGTATCAGCATCCATTTTGACTTTGTTTAACGTGTTTAATATTGCATAGTGTGTGTGAATTTTCTCATGCAGTAGTGTGTGTAGAATAAGTTGTTAGTAGATTTTGTGTGGCATGTAAGACTTATTTTTTCTGGCGTTCTGGCTCTACTGCTGCTGTCCTGAAGTCTCTTTTTCACTGTCTCTCTCTCTCCCTTTCTCTCTCTCTCTCTCTCTTATAGTTTGCATTAATATATTGAGCAACCAGTTATTATCCTTTAAGAACTGAGGGCTAGTACAATATAAGACTTTACGAACACATTTTTGAATAAAACTAATTATTGTAAATTAATGTCTGGCTTAGGGAAAAAGGTTTATACCTTAAGCATAAGTGGTGTTACTGTTTTTGTTCTTAATATAGCTTCACAAACATGCTCATTGTTTGTTTTTTTTTGTTTCAAGAAGATCCAAAAATGGTTAGCCTCTTATGGTGGCTGTTAAATACGTTATGTGAGAATAATTATCACATTATAGTATGATTTTTATAAGTTATTAAAAGTATTGTGTCTTTACCGGTACCGAAAATCATTAAACGATCCCCAGCCCTAGTAATTAGGGTTATGATCGTATTTAAATGCTAAAAATCATTATTCAGATTTTATTATGGGGAAAAAGAACAAATTATTGTGCTATATGTAACTGATGTTTATGCACATGTGTAATTGCATAACATGTACAACTGTAATTAATCTGTAACAATGCATACTTCCCAGAAGTTTCACTGTTATTACGTGGAAGGATAATGTGTAACTACACATCTATTACAAACACTTATTATAAAGTGGGACCACTAGAGTGACGATGCTAACGTACCTTAATTAGTAGTGAAAGCTTATCTACATCAATTAGCTCTGTGTATTACTGTAGCCTGGCAGTGCCAGTGTGTGCCGATGCACCATAGGGGGTGGCATTTAAACTGTTACATTGATATGAATGGAATTGTATTCTGTTGACTGCAAATTATATTGTACACAGCATTAATTCTGCTGGTGTCACTTCAGTAATAGCTGTTAGTTCTGTTTAAGCAGTAATGTTCTTACTGTAACACTCTACAGTTCACAGAAAGAGGCAAACATCTGTAAAGGTATTTTGCTATCTCTCCTCCACACACACACACACACACACACACACACAGGTTTTCTTTCTGTTTTTGTAGTTCCTTAATTTGCAGAATGAGGAAGCTTTTGTAAGCAAGTGAGACAGAGCGAGAAGGTGATAAACGAGTCCTTTTGGTTCTCTCATTGCTGTGGCTCTACCCAGAGTGTTCAGGGTAACCCGGACCACCTTATCTGTGTGTTTTAGTTTAGTTAATGCATAGGCATATGTACATTTTGTGTGGTTTAGGAAGCAGGACACTCATTCCGGCTCAGAACTATTGACTTTTCATTATGTGTCAACCACACCGAAGTCCCTATATGCAAGTCTGGTCACTCCACAGCCATCTATGCAACACGGCTGTGCAATTATTTCAAGCCAAAAAAAAAAATCCTCAGAAATTGAAAATTAAGAGAAAACATCACCCATAAATCAATGGAAAGACTTACTCATAAAACACATAGTAATAAATAATAAAATAATAAAATTAATTAAAAAAAAAGCATCTAATAAAAACAGAACTTGAACACATGAAAACATGATCTGCACTGAACAACATTTTACATCAGTGATGTCATCAGGTCTCACAAACAGAACATCCACACACCACTAACACACACACAACCATCCTATACATCCAGCACCTCTAACTGAATGCTCCTACACACACACTTACACACAGATTAAGCAGATGCTTGTCTTTATTCCTTTATTAATATACTCTCTTCTCTACCTCTTTTCTTTCTTTTCAATATATGTATTATTTCCACGTACAAAACAAATGCTTATTTATTTCTCTATTGATTTACTTAGCTGTTCTGCTTTTATTTGTTGTTCCTTAACTTTTGTCTTTTTTTAAATAATTTGTCTTTTTTTCACCATCTTCCCCCTGTCATTTTGCTTATATTGTTATCTCTCTGTTATATGCACAATAACCACAGAAACTATAACTATATAAACACTTACAAAGCTTAACTAGTCCTCTAAATAGAAGGGGTGGTGACGGGCAAAAAAAATCAAGCCTTCTATCTGTTTCAATGGTGAAGGGCCAAAATACTGGAAACTCTAAGTCAATTTAGCGTGTCAAAAACATATTTTACATCACTGATAAAAAAAGCTAAATAACGCATTAATAGTTTCTAGCGTTTGACTCAATAATGCACAGAAACATGATTTTTCAGCTTGTTTTGGCTCCTGCACTTGTGCAGATCTCCACATCAAGGGTTGATGAGCTTCCCCAGCAAGCTGATTTGGCTCTTTTTGCTAAAGGGCGGGATTTCATTTGTAAACAGGTGCCATGATTAGCATTACAAGAAATACCTTTTCTATTGCAGTCAGTGGCTGGTCTCTTTACTTATAACACCTCTGACCATATCTACTGTTATGTACACTCACACTGGCCACTTTATTAGAAACCCCCGCCTTCTGTTTCTAATCGCTCATCCCTTTATTGGAAACATGTTATGCTTTAAATCAGTGGCCACTATATTACAAACCCCTGCCTTGTGCTTTCACTCACTGGCCATTTTATTAGAAACACCACATTCTACCTCTAGTTCTTAACCAGGGCTTAACCAATAAAAGAGCGTGTTTGAATGAGCATACCTAGATACCACAGAGAGCAAATCCTGGACAGTTTTTGCTCTTGATATTTTAATTGTTTTGTTTCCAGTCAAGCCCTAATAGTGTAATATGACATAATACTTGACACTTAAATACAAGCGTCATTTCAGTATAGATAAATAAATGACCTATATCTTCATTTAAATACCAGGAACAGTTTGGCCTATTAATCTCAGTGACCTTCTAGTTCAGTTTTATTCTAGTGATGTTTTTCTAATACTCGCTGGTTCTGTTAAAGAGTCAGATAAGATCAAGTTGTTCCTCTTCTCAGAGGAAGTGAGGTCATTTTGCAGTGTCCCAGCATTTGGGAAGTTAAAACGGCACATTTGCAAAAAGGTCAGTTCAGAAAGTCATCTGCACATCCTGCATGTTCATCTTCTAACAGCCAAACCGACACCATGTTTTAAAGTTATTTCTTTTACGCATGAAGTGGTTTGGATGATAAGCTCCTTCCTCATTCCACAACTCCAGTTCCGGTAGTGTCTGTCTTTCATCTAGCCTCAGATTAATCTACTGAATCTGCTGATTCATATTTCTCTCTCTCTCTCTCTCTCTCTCTCTCTCTCTCTCTCTCTCTCTCTGCCTCTCTCTGCCTCTCACTCACTTTTTCTTTTTCCTCTCTCCCTCTCTAGCTCTCTCTCTCTCCTTCTCACTCTCTTGCTCTCTATCTCACTCTGTATCTTGCAATAGTAGGACAATTAGCAAAAACAAAGTTTTTGTTACATCAGTTACACCAGCACTTATGCATGTTTACTTAGCCCATGAACGCATTTCTTTGTAAAATATTTTACATTGTAGATTAATACAATTGTGGTATGCACAAACTGGCTCTCATCAGGATCGTCGCAAAAAAGGAAGAGTTATCTCTGTTTTTCATGACTTTTTATAATTTAAATGATTGGTTTGTGAGGTGGCGTTTATAGATGCATTTATTTATTTTTTAAATCTGACTTTGGAGACTTTTATTTAAGTTTGTTGACAGTGGCATGAAACTAAGACTAGTTCTCTAAACTCTAAACTCCTTCCTCATATGCACTTTATCAGCATGTTTTATATCTTTAATCTTTTAGCAGCTCACCCTGAGCTAAATTTGCACTGCTCTTCACACTGATGTTGTAACAGGGGCAGTAGTTGCAGAAGTGGCTTAGTCTATCACGGCAGAGGCAAAAACGATCATGATTGTTAGCTCATTATTTTTAAGAGCCTTATAGTAATATAGTATATATTTTTATTTTAAAGCTATGACCCATATAGACATTAAATATAGAATATTGATTTGCATAAAACTTCTGTAGCCACTCAATATACAGTACCTCCCTTTCTAATTATAGTAATATTATTGGGGGACAGTACAATATTTCACACACATTATTATTTTTATTATAGAACAGTGTGGGTAGAAACCTAGCTGATGGGGCAACAGAAGGTCTTTTCTTCTTCAGTGGTCAAGGCAATGGTGCGAGCTAACTTCTCCTTTTTGTTGGAGTTGGCTGCACTGATAACCATGTACATGAATTTTAAGTATGAATGGGTATATTTATTTTTACATACAGAAGCAGCATAATCTAAGTTTTCCATGCCCAATATCTATGACTACAAATATACTGTCATTCATCAACATAGCAGGTCATTTTATAGATATTCAGACCTTTATCTACAACCTGTTTTTGGAACATGTATGTATATTAACAAAAGAAATTATGTTGATCAGTAAAAATATTCTCTCTCTCTCTCGCATGCCCCCTCTCTCTTTTCTCTCTCTCTCCCTCTCTCTCTTGTAGTCTCTCTATTTGTAGTTTCAGCAATTAAAGAAATACTGTTGTTTTTGTTCTTAATAAAGCACCACAATCAGGCTCATTGTTTGTTTGGTCCAACAAGATCTAAAAGATATAGCCTCTCATGATGACAATATGAGAGATCCCTGCTTTTAGGCATTTAATAAAAGAGCTTAAGCCCTATTACGACTTTCCATAAAAAAAACATGATTATAATGAAAATTCATTGTTATTATGGAAGTACTATACAGAATGCCCAGCTTCTCCGTACCGATAATGTACCGATCCGTGGGGTTTATACCAAAGTGTGAACCGAACCATGAATTTTCTGTACCGTTACACCCCTAATTCATACTGTCTGCAATCAAATAAAAGTCAAGTGGAAAAACACTGCAGCTTTTAATATACGGTATGCTTTTTCCACACTGTCCTAACTTTTTCTTATTTGGGCCTGTAGAACTCAACTTGAAAAATTCTGTGATTAACTGCGATTAGATTAGATGTTCTTCTTAAGACGCAAGTTTTTATATAGCTGATATTTAAGTATAATAAAAGAATATGTAACGTCCAGCATTCAGTAATGTGTGTAGCTATGCTGAGAGCATATAAAACCAGAGTGTGTGCTGTGCTGTACCACGGAGACCACTGGACGGAGCTACTTTCTTTTATTTATTTTATTTCTGTAAGTAACGCCATAAATGTGCTTTGGTGCTGCATTAATTCACTCTATCTAGCTCCGCCTCGCTCTACCTCCAGCTTAGTTATTTCACACGATGACTGCAGCATTTCAGTTTACTGTTATTGATAGTGTCAATAACAAGTGTTTATCAGAAAAAGCCACATTGCAATACCTAAAAAAATACAATTTATCTTACAGCCTCAAATTCTTTCTCACACATCTCCCATAAGGATAAATTTTGTGCAGTCTGCATCATCAGAAGGCCACTGCTGAATTTAATAACAACCGGGTTTAGTGTGCACCTGTTGTTTGGTGGAGTGCTAATTACTTTATGAATTCAACCTTTTAATTAGACCTTTAAGCAATGTTCAAAAGCAAGCCATGGGATTTTCCAGTGTGGTTAAATATAATTTTTTTTGCATAATATCCTGCTTCTTTAAAGTAGTAACATTCATTTCTGCTGTGTGGTTTTATCAAACGACGGCACATGATACCTTCAGCAACGTAGCTATAAATGGATCTGGCATTTCCTCTGTGAGTGTGAGTGTGTGTGCGCATGTGCATGTGTGTGTGTGTGTGTGTGTGTGTGTGTATGTGTGTGTGTCTGCGAGAGAGTGAGTGTGAGAAAAGGAAGGAAGAAAAGAACTAAGTGGTGTTTAGTGGTGAAAGATCTGAAACTAGTTGCTTGTTTAGTAAAATAGCTGCTTTAATTGAGTTATTTTGCTGTTAATCCAGCTGGGCTTCTAAAAATGAGCCATGCATTTAATGCAAACTGAATGTCTAAATGTTTGGGGACACCCCATTTAAAGAATGCATCAGCTAATTTAAGGTGCACCCACTGAAGACACATATTGTCTAGTGCCTGTAGAGAAGTACTGCCAATAGAATAGGACAGATGAGTATTCAGCTGTGGAGCAGTAAAATGATAAATTTGAGATGCGCTAGGCTCCCTGTTTCAGCTGCATATATCCCTTTATGGCACAGATTTAATTGATTTTTTGAAAGAAAATAAGACCCACCACTGCTTTAGCATTATTCCCAACAAAGGTGGTCTAGCTGCATAATGTTGCCCTGAGGCAACACATAAAAAACCCCACTATTTTAGTATATAAAAAAATAAATGCGGTACTGGTCTCTCTTAGTGATCTAAAAATATATTTACATTTATTCTATACAGAATTAAAAAGTAGACTGTGTAAGGTTTCTGGGGTGGGTTTACAATATTTCTGGATCAAATTCACACAGTGCTTTTCTGTGGTTTTTGTAGAGGTTCGGTTTATGCCACTGTAAGGTTATGGATTGTGGAGTCTGGATCCACTGTATTGGATCAGGGGATCCCTAGTTGTTGAATGCAGCTTATCGTCTACATCCTCTTCAGTATTAGGAATTAAGATACTCTAGCTGTAGCTGATCCAATTGATTCGATTGATTGATTGATTGATTAATTAATAATTTCTTTCCACATTTTCTCTCCACAGATGATTGGATCCAGATGCTGACCTAAACTCCAGCCCATCCATCCACCTGTTGCTGGAACCCATCTGCTGTATTGTGTGCTGGTGCTTGGTCCTGCAGTGTCCTGTCTGAAATCATGTCCTCCACCACAGCGGCTGGAGCAGGTTCTCAGCCTGTTCCTGACTGGCTGGGCGGGCTTCACCTTGAGCAGTACTGCACTGCTTTCCATGAAGCTGGACTTACAACACTGTGGGAATGCAGGAGGCTGACCACAAGCCAACTGGAGGACATGGGCATCTGCTTGAAGGGACACAGGAGGCGGATTCTTGGAAGCCTGCAGAAGCACTTTCCTTCAGAACGAGGGATGGAAGAGGAGGACGAGGATGACAAGCCTGTTCCGATGGAGAGGACGAAATTCAGAGGACACGTTCAGGGGACGTCATCGGAGTGTTCGGGAAGCTCTCAGTCTCAAGCTGGCAAACTTCAAAACCACAACCAGAACATTGCTCCTCCTCCTATCCCTCCCCGACACATCCCGAACCGCCCACCTGTACCTTTCACATCCCAGCCTGTTGCCGTAGCAACCACCGACAGTCCCGTACCTGCGAAAGCTAGCAGTCCCATCTCTCCAACAAGCGCATCTTTACCAACAATCAAACCGAGGCATACAACTCCTGCTGCTCCAGTCCCTCAAGCCAGACCCACTCCTGCTCCAAGGCCACGCCCAGAAAGCTTGCCTCTAAAACAGACGACGGAAAAGCATCAGAGTGTCGACAAAAAGCTTTCGCCCATCTCTCCATGTGTGTCTTCCTCCTCATCATCGTCCTCGTTGTCGTCATCATCGTCTTTATCGTTATCTTCAGAACAGTTTCACCTGTACGAGCAGTGTTCTTCTCCAGGGCAGGCCGAGATGGGGATTCCTCCTCTACCCCCAAAAGCTTACGCCATCGGGGCCTCCAGAGAGCCCAAGTTGGCTCCTCCTGGTAAACCTACCCGCAGACCACCTATACCTCCTCGTACCACTAACCCCCCCACCACCACCAGCACCACCAGCACCAACAACCCCCCCACCACCACCAGCACCACCAGCACCAACAACCCCCCCACCACCACCAGCACCACCAACCACAATAATGCCGCGGCACAACCCAAAAGTCCTCCAGCTCTCAGGTAAGGAATAGTTTTGATTGGTTGTCTGTCTTTGCCATATGGAACAATGGTACATTTTTGTCTGTTTTGTAGAATTTAGAATTTGCATTGTACATGAAAACTGAAGTGATCCAGACTATGATGGAACACATAAGCAATCATTTATTACCTTAAAAATAGAAAGCATTTAGGTGCTCTTATGTGGTAACTTATGTGATGAACTTATTCTGTGCATTGGAGGTAACTCTTGCTCTGTCATTTCCTGGGGCAGTCCTGATGAGTGCCAGTTTCATCATAATGTTCTTGATGGTTTTGCACAGCTGTTAAATAAAAGCCATTCCAGGTGACTTATCTAAAAAGAATGTAACATATAAAACATATTCTGGTTTGTTTTTGTTCATAATTCATAATGTAAATAATTCCATATGTTTTTCTTTATAGATGACTTTAGTATTAATTTACAATGCAGAACATTTTAAAATAATACAAAGTGAACAACTGAAGTGTGGTCTTACATACAGAGTGTAACAATATTCTGCAAAGGTCTACTGGTTTAGCACCTTGGGATGCTTGGAATCTACTGCCAATGCAGCACGTAATTCAGTTGGAGAACTGAAATAAGGTGTTTTGTGTAGATTATTGAGTCTCTGGTTGTATTAGTGACTGCACCTGTTGAGTATGTGTGCTGATTTTGTTCTCTGTACAGTTTTGTCTTCATAGAACAGATTTGTTTGTTTTGAAGAATGGGTTTTTGTTCCAGTTTTGTTTTCCTGGTCGATTGTTGGCTCTTCTGGACTTTAAGGGTTACAAGGTTTAGATACGCAATGTTCACATTTAGATGACTCAGAGGTTAAAGGTGTGTGTGTGACAGAGAGAGACAGAGAGAGACAGAGAGAGACAGAGAGAGACAGAGAGAGACAGAGGGAGACAGAGGGAGACAGAGGGAGACAGAGAGAGACAGAGAGAGTGTGTTTTTTCTGAGGGCTCTACAGTCTACTGTACTTTACAGGTTGCAGGCGCCATCTTTTGGCACTGAAAAATATTGCAGACATTGTTTTTGTGATGAGTGTTGTTGCATTTCCACAGATCAAGCATAACATTTATGACATATATTAGTTATATCCATATTAGCTCTATTATTACCTTTATAATTGCAGGTTGTAGTCCTGTATCTGTTTCTGTATCTGCATACTTTTATTCTCTTTCTTTCACCCTGATTTTCAATACTTAGGACCCAACAGGATAGAAACCACCACAGAGCAGCTATAATTATTTTGTTATTTGGGTGGCGGGTTGTCTCAGCACTGCAGTGATGTGATTAGCACTGATTAGCATGGTATTGGTGTATGAGGTGTTAGTTAGTATGTGTTTCACTCTATTAGACACTCCCACCTACAGCTGCTCCACCTTGTAGGTAAAGTAAAGTCATAGACAGAGGATCTGAATCTTCATGAGTGTCTACAGGATGCTGTTGTATAATATATATATATTTATGTGTTTTTTTTGTGTGTGTGTGTGTGTGTGTGTGTGTGTGTTTAATTGATGACTCTTGTAATCTGTATGTATTTAAAAACTCCAGCAACACTGCTGATCACATTTGATCCACTAGTACCAGAACATAACACACTAACCACAGGTTAAGAAACAAAGAAGTGGTCATAATGTTATGCTTTATCATTGTATATAACACTGTAGTAATGCTAAGTAGGGCCTCACCTTTCACTTTTTCACAATAGATCACAATATATTTAAGAACCAGCACTGAAGAACTCTGTGCCATTGTTATGTTCATGAAGTTTGAGACTCTTTTAGCTTTGTGACTTTGCCAGCTTTGGAAATAGCCCTTAGAAAACTGTGTTAGTGAACTGTGGTCATTAAGGGATGCACATGGTTAGTAACTCTATGATTAATTAATAATTAAATATTAAATACCCAAAGTGTAGCAAGAAAGCCTTCCTCGCAATGTTGCATCACCTTCACCTTCACCAGCATAGTGAATATAGATATTATAATACAGTAAAAATAAAAATCCACCCTAAATCTAGTTTATTAGGCCTAATAAACCACATTACACTATTAAAAATAGTCTCCCTCCCAAAAAACAGGGAAATACCAGCAATTAAAAATGGATTTTAATCCTTACTGTGATTAATCACAGATTTTTTGTTGTGTGACTTTTTTAGTATGTTTATTTGAGGAAAGATGCATATTAAAATATAAATAATTTATATGGCCATTTAGTATTTTTTGTGATTATGATAAAATGGTCATTTTTGATAGTATTGTTTGAATAATAATAAAAAAAAAAAGCTAAGGGACAACTTGGATGTGTTCTTTCTTTTTTTTGTTGTATTTAAATTGTTTTGAGTATCAAATTAGGACTCAGATACTCAAAAATCAGCAGATACTTTATTATTAAATGACTCAGACTCACATTGTTCTTAGTTCTGCCACGTATTGGCAGCAGTGAGCTGCAGAGCGTCGTTTCCTCATACATGATGTTCTCACAGGGGCTTCCTCATAGCACCCAGCGAGTCTCAGGTGGAAGAGACTGCGGTGATTTTCACTTTGACGCATTAAGGTTATACATCTGGGGGAGTGACACCGGCTGCTGCTGCTGCTTATATCTCTTCCTATTTACAACCCACCTCTTGCTGTATACGATTACATGCCATTTAGCAAGCTGCACCTTGACTACCCATAGGCTTTTGGTAGCCATCATCAGGCTTCTGGTAGAATTCTGGTTGGATATTGGTTTAGTTTGAAAGGTACAGTACCATTCACTGTAATCCAGACTATAAAGTTTACTTAAAGGATACTTTCAGTTCCTCAAGTTTTTGAGATGTTTAGGATTGACTGTCCTTAATTTCTTAAAGTAGTTGAGAAGTTCTTGCCATTATATGAATTAGAACTGAAATAGAGCTAATCATTGTTTACTAACTCTACCTCTTCACAACTTTACAACTGATGCTCTCAAACACATTAAGAGGAGCAATAAATTCAAGTAATTAACTCTTGATGAGTTCAGCACAGCTGTTAACTGAAACCTGAATTCCAGGTGACTCTACCTCATAAGGCTGACTGAGAAAATCCAGCCAAGATGTGCAAAACTGTCTAATCTAAACAGATTAGATTTAGATTTATCTACTTTGATGAATCTAAAATATACAGTATATTCTGGTTTATTTTACACTTTTTATTTACTAAATAATTCCATATGCATAGATGATAGATGATACATAGATGATGATTTTAATATTAATCTTAAGAATATTTTTAAAAGAACATTTGAAAATAGTGTAAAAGACTGAATTTGCAGAAGCAGGATAGGCTGAGGTAAACAGTATTCCTCTGTTCTCTGGTGAGTGTGGGCGTTTTTTTTTTTTTTTTTTAAGCTCTTCCTGATCTCTTTGTGTTCAGTTTAACATCATTTCCTCTTTTTCTGCTGGAGCTGCTGAGAGGAAACACTGAATGAGTGAGGGTCCATCTGATTCCATAAACAAGCTTTTCTTCCTTTTCTCTCTATTTCTGTCTGTTTTTCTCTTCTCTTTATTTTGTCTGTTCATTTCACTCTCTTTTATGTATTTTCTTTTGTTTGTCTAGATCACTTCTGTGTGTTCTCTATTTTTATTTTCCTTATTTAATACATTCTCATTTTTGTTCCTTCTTGTGCTTTCTTTTGTGTACACTTCACTTTTCCTTTTCTCTCTTTTTCTTTAACTTTCTCCTTGCACTCCCATCTTTCTTTTTAGTTTATCCCAATAGTCTCAATTTTCCCTAATGTTTCTGTCTGTATTTCTTTTTCTTTTCTATTTTTTCCCCCCATATTTTTTGTTTTTTGTTTCTCTCTCTCTCTCTCTCTCTCTCTCTCTCTCTCTCTCTCTCTTTCTCTCTGTATGTATTAATCCTCTCTCTCTCACACTTAATTTTCTGTTCTTCTTATCTCTTCTACTTTCCTGCTGTTTTTCGATTAAGACACTGTTTTTTAAGCTGCTTTCACCTTTGCCTTGTTTGGTCTAGACCTTCAGACCTTTCAGTTAGAGCTGAATGATATTAGCAAGTGTGAATAGGGGCTGCGAACCACCACCACAAAATTTGGTCCAAGTAAAAGAGGTGTTTTTGGTCTGGATTAACTGAACTGTGGTCCGGTTCTTTTGCAGTGTGCAAGAAGAAGTTTAGACAGTCTGTTGTCACCCCTTAAACAACAGAAAAAGAAAAAGAACTAGGGCTGTTTTTTAATGCCAATAATGTGTTCACATAATTGTGTCGCACCATAGTATATAAGTGCAACAGGTTACAATGATGGTGATTTCTGTATCTGCTGTAACTGTAGATTAACTCTTATTTATATACTATATATAAGAGTTATAATATAGGGTCTCCATAAACAGGCTCTTATTACATACATTGCAATCTATTGTTTCATATCATGTCAAGTTCAATGTCTACATTTAACTGATATCTACATTCTCTCTCTTTATCGGTCATCCTGTATTTTATCTTCATGCTTTTCTTCATATCTCACTTTCTCTCTTTCTCTGTCTCTATATCGCTCTCTTTCTTTTTCTCTCTCTCTTTTTCTTTTACTCTCTCTCTCTTTCTCTCTCTCTGCCTCTCTCCTCCCTCTTTCATTTTTTCTTTCTCTCTCTCTTTCTCTTATTCTTTCTTTTTTTTCTCTCTTTGTCTCTAACTAGTTTTGTCTTTCAGATGGACACTGTGTGTATATGCCTGGCCTTTTGTCATTGTAGCCGTGGGGTCACCCCTGTGGTGTGTGTGTGTGTGTGTGTGTGTGTGTGTGAAGTTCAGGAAGTCAGTGTTTTGAAGTCACCTAAAATATGGCAACACAGATGCAGTACGTACGTTTCTAAAAGTGCTCTCCACTTCCGCCTCTTCGTACGGTTGCCTGTCTCTCTCACTCGTTCTCCAACACATTCGTTTGTCATTTGGCTGCCATTGTTCTGTCCCTGGCTGGGTCTGGCTGGAGAGCTGCTGGTTATGGGTGATTTTGGCTCTTTGGAGTGGGTGAGTTTATCTGGAACTGAAATGATACATTCATTTTCCACCTCGTTTTCTTTTCCTCAAACTTGGTGGTTCTGATCCGAGCCCCTCACTTGTGTACACGGTCTGTGGTGGTGTTTCTTCACCTGGTTTGGGTTCTTTAAGCTGTTTTGTTTTGGGTTTAAAGAGGTTTTGCTTTGAGAATTTGCAGTTTAATGTAAAATAAGTGTGTGTGTGTGTGTGTGTGGGTGTGTGTGTTTGTGTGATTGAGAAACATATTGAGGTTTCTTAGCACAGTAGCTTAGTCAGGGCTTCATGGTGATTGGTTCTCGTATTTAGATTCTTTCCTTTGTTCGTTTTTACCAGTAGAGTCAACAATGGTACAACTTTTAAATGGCAGGGGCAAAAATATTAAAAAGCCAAACATGGGGATTATATATTGTACATTCCTACATATTCCTACATTGTAAATGAATATATGAATATGAATAAAGTCCTCCAGACTATGAAGGAACACATAATGAATCATGTAGTAACTTAAAATTGTTAAACAAACCAAAATACTCTGTAAAGCTTTTAGGTGCTCTTATCTGTGGAGCTGTTAACTTGCGATTTCCGAGGCTGGTAACTCAGACAACAGAGGTAACTCTTGCTCTTCCTTGTCTGGGAAAGTCCTGATGAGTGCCAGTTTCATCGTAACAAATGACTGATCTTCATTTTTTAGACCTTCAAGTCATTTTTATCTTCTTGCCATAATATGAATAAGAACATTACTTAAATAGAGCTATTCACTGTATACCAACTCTACCTCTTCACAACTTTACAACTGATGCTCTCAAACACATTAAGACGCAAGAAATTTAAGTAATTAACCCTTGACAAGTTCAACACAGCTGTTAACTGATGGCCATTCCAGGTGACTCTACCTCATAAAGCTGATTTGTAAAGTGTGTTGTTGGCAACAGTTGCAACTCCGTTTCAATCCAGATGTTTATGGTTTGTTACTTTTTAGGCTGGACAGCACTGTGGTCTTTCATCTGCAAGAGGTAAACCAACTGTAGTAACCTCTGTAGCTGATCTAGCCTCTATATTTGCACATGATGGTGTTTTTAGTGCCTGTTGACTGCACTGAAACACAGTATCTTTTAAATTAGGAAGTACTGTACCAGCAGTGTTACAGTCTCAATCTGAACTCTGAGTGAATGATGTTCAGAGAACGTTACAGTTTTATTGTCTGTCATTCAGTTGTTGATTAATTAAAAATTGAGAATATGCTGTACTTTACTGGAGTATTATTTTACTTCACTACTGTACTTAAAGGATTTATGTAGAGCGGTATCTCCGTAGAAAAGGATTTCTGTACGGCGGGATGTCTGTAGAAAAGGATCTCTGTAGAGCAGGATCTCTGTAGAGCAGGATCTGTGTAAAGCAGGATCTTTGTAGAGCAGGATCTTTTGTAGACAGGGATCTCTGTAGATCAAGATCTTTGTAGAGAGGGATCTCTGTAGAGCGGGATCTTTGTAGGAATGGATTTTTGTAGGGCGGAACCTCTGTAGAGCGGCATCTTTGTAGAGAGTTATCTCTGTAGAGCAGGATCTTTGTAGAGAGGGATCTCTGTAGAGAGGGATCTCTGTAGAGAGGGATCTCTGTAGAGAGTTATCTCTGTAGAGCAGGATCTCTGTAGAGCAGGATCTCTGTAGAGCGGGATCTCTGTAGAGCGGGATCTCTGTAGAGCGGGATCTCTGTAGAGCTGGATCTTTGTAGAGCTGGATCTCTGTAGAGCGGGATCTCTGTAGAGCGGGATCTCTGTAGAGCGGGATCTCTGTAGAGCGGGATCTCCGTAGAGCGTAGGATCTCTGTAGAGCGGGATCTCTGTAGAGCAGGATCTTTGTAGGAAAGGATTTCTATAGAGTGGGACCTCTGTAGAGCGGGATCTCTCTAGATCAGGATCTTTGTAGGAAAGGATTTCTGTAGAGCGGCACCTCTGTAGAGCGGCACCTCTGTAGAGCGGCACCTCTGTAGAGCGGCACCTCTGTAGAGCGGCACCTCTGTAGAGCGGGATCTCTCTAGAGCCGGATCTTTGTAGAGAGAGATCTCTGTAGAGCGGGGTCTCTGTAGAGCGGGATCTCTGTAGAGCGGGATCTCCGTAGAGCGTAGGATCTCTGTAGAGCGGGATCTCTCTAGAGCAGGATCTTTGATGTCTGTAGAGTGGGATCTTTGTAGGAATGGATTTCTGTAGAGAGGCATTTCTGTAGAGCGGGATCTTTGTAGAGCGTAGGATCTCTGTAGAGCAGGATCTTTGTAGGAAAGGATTTCTGTAGAGTGTGAGATCTTTGTAGAGCGCAGGATCTCTGGAAGGCGGGATCACTGTAGAGCAGGACACCTATAGGGTGGGATCACTGTAGAGCAGGATCTCTGTTTTGGATTTGTTGAAGGACTTTGAGGAAATGTAGCAGATTTGCCTGGTGTTTAGAAGTTGAGGTCTCAGAACAGAACAGGTAGTGCTGTAGCTGAGTTAAAACCAGGCCTGCTCTCAGGGAACTGATACGACTACATTTAGCATGAGCACTGTGAGGAAAGAACGGCCTTAACATCACATCCAGCAAGATTTAGCCAAGAATCTGGACAGATTATTTTTATTTTACATTTTGGTTAAGTTACTTTATAGTACAATATTTTTGAATGTCAAGAATTTCACAGATTTGTGACTTATTTTTATTTTAGTGTTGTTGTATATTTAGATACAGATCCAGTTTTGATAGGGATTTAATTATTTTTAGTTAGGAGTTGTTGTAGTGTTTTGTTTAGTTGGCTAGTTGAAAAGATCTTTCATCGTTGTTTTTTTAATTTTTCTAGTTAATTTTCAGATAAAATACTTTTGTACTTTTAACTTGAAAATGCATAAATGTATAATCTCTTGCATTTAATCCTAAAACCTGGATAGTTCATTTTTTTGTTGAGGATTTTACTAAACATATTTAGCTGTATACTATCTGTCATTTTAGCCAGTATTGGTTATTTGGTGCTTAAAATCTCAGTACTGATACTGAAATGATACCACGGCAAAAACCTAAAACATCAGATCATGAGACTACAAATTATGATTTTTATTAATGATAAAAAAAAACAGATTAGATTGACAATGTGATGTTTATTTTTTTACTTCAAGTAAGAACATTTACAAGAACATGTTTATGTAATTCCTTTTATAGTTAACTTAGCATTAACATATTTACAACATATTTAGCACTCACGTTTAAGTGCACATCTATGGTAATCGCAATTTCTAGCAATAGAAATGAATATTTGCCAAGAATCTACTAAAAAAATATTAGTTACCAGTACTGCTGAGTTTTACATGCTAGTTTATAACACTGACAGTGTCAATGTATAGAGATGTTTGTCAAATTGGTAGTTATCTAAGAAGATAAAGCCAGTTAATTTAAACAGATATCACTGCCCTAAACTGCCTCCTGAGATAGACGGACGCTCTTCTGACTGAGATGAGCATGATATACAGTGGTCTGAAAGTGTTTGCCCATTTCATGATTTCTTTCCTTTTTTTTCATGTTTCAGATCATCAAATCAAATAAAAAATATTAGTCAAAAACACCACAAGTCAACACAAAATGCATTTTTTTAAATGAAGGTTTTTTTTTTATTAAGGGGGGGAACTACATGACTCTGTGGAGGAAGGGCACTGTGGAGGAATTTTGTTCCACTCTTCTTTACAGAATTGTTGTAATTCCACCACATTGGTTTTCCAGCATGAACCTCCTTTTTAAGTTCATGCCACAGCATCTCCATAGGATTCAGGTCAGGACTTTAACTAGGCCACTCAAAATCTTTTTCTTTAGCCATTCAGGGAAGGGCTTGCTGGTGTGTTTTTGAATCATTGTCCTGCTTTTTTTTTTTTTTAGACCTCTTGGATGAGTTTTCGCTAAGCTCTTGGGGTATTTTTGGTCAGCCGGCCATTTCTGGGGAGGTTTACCACTGTTCCACGATTTTGCTTTTTGTGGATAATGGCTCTCATTGTGGTTCGCTGGAGTCCCAAAACTTTAGAAATGACTTTAAAACCTTTTCCAGACTGGTAGATCTCAATTACTCAATTATTCTCATTTGTTTCTACATTTCTTTGAATATTGGCATGATGTCTATCTTTTGGTATACTTCACTTTGTCAGGCAGGTCCTATTTAAGTGATTTCTTGATTGAGAACAGGTGTGGCAGTAATCAGACTGGGCGTGGTTAGAGAAATTGAACTCAGGTGTGATAAATCACAGTTAAGTTATGTTTCAACACTTTTTCACACAGGCCCATGTAGGGTTATAGGTTACCTTTTTTTCTCCCTTAATAATTACATTTCATTACATTACATTTCATTTGGCAGACGCTTTTGTCCAAAGCGACTTACAATAATGAAGTACAAAAGTAATAGGAATTTAGATAACCCATTTTTAGATAGGGCTTAAAGGAGGTCGAAGGGAAATAAAGGGATAGAGAAGTGAAGGTGTGGAAGAAGGAAATGGGGTTAGAAGTAGTTAGTGTGTTAGGAGAGTAAGTGCTCTTTGAAGAGCTCTGTCTTCAGGAGTTTCTTAAAGATAGAGAGAGATTCTCCTGATCTGGTAGTGGAAGGTAGTTTGTTCCACCATTGGGGAACTCTGTATGAGAACAGTCTGGATTGCTTTGTGTGAATGTTTGGCAAAGCGAGGCGACGTTCATTGGAGGAGCGCAGCGGCAGGGAGGTAGCGTAAGCCTTCAGGAGTGAGTGCAGGTAGGAAGGAGCCTGTTCTGTCATCACCTTGTAGGCGATTGTAAGAGTTTTGAATTTGATGCGAGCATCAACTGGTAGCCAGTGGAGCTCAATGAGCAGCGGGGTGACATGTGCCCGTTTTGGCTGGTTGAAGACCAGACGTGCTGCTGCATTCTGGATCATTTGGAGTGGTTTTACTATTCAGGCTGGGAGGTCAGTTAGCAGGGCATTGCAGTAGTCGAGGCGTGAGATGACGACCGCTTGCACCAGGAGTTGGGTGGCCTGTTGCGTCAGAAACTGTCTAATTTTCCTGATGTTATAAAGCGTGAAGCAGCAGGATCGAGCAACCGAGGCCACATGGTGCGTGAAGGAGAGCTGGTCATCAACCATAACACCCAGGTTCCTAGCAACCTTTGTCGGTGAGAGAGAGAGAGAGAGAGTCGATGCTTATAGAGAGGTTGTGTTGAAAAGATGGTTTTGCTGGTATGACCAGAAGTTCAGTCTTTGAGAGATTTAATTGAAGGTGATGCTCCTTCATCCAAGAGGATATGTCACAGAAACACAACGATATCCGTGCAGAGATTGAGTTATCTTCAGGTGAGAATGACAGGTATA
The DNA here is from genome assembly GCF_023375975.1 of Astyanax mexicanus. Classification (NCBI taxonomy): domain Eukaryota; kingdom Metazoa; phylum Chordata; class Actinopteri; order Characiformes; family Acestrorhamphidae; genus Astyanax; species Astyanax mexicanus. The sequence goes on along the minus strand of NC_064425.1, from coordinate 11,601,497 downwards.
GCTGGGTGTCATCAGCAAAGCAATGGTAGGAAAAGCCATGTGAGTGGATAACCTGACCAAGAGAGGCAGTGTATATTGAGAAGAGAAGGGGACCCAGTACCGAACCCTGGGGAACCCCAGTGGATAGGGAGTGGGCTGAGGACAGCTGTCCTTGCCACGACACCTTGAACGAGCGCCCAGTGAGGTATGATCTAAACCATGACAGCACATTGTCTGAGATCCCCATGTTTGAAAGTATAGTTAGGAGGAAGTCGTGGTTGACCGTGTCGAAGGCGGCCGAGAGGTCCAGCAGAATGAGCACTGAGGACTGGCCTGCAGCTCTAGCAGTTTTCAACGCTTCAGTCACAGACAACAGAGCTGTCTCGGTAGAGTGTCCTTTTTTGAATCCAGATTGGTTCTGGTTCAGGAGGTCATTCTGGGAGAGGAAGCCAGAGACCTGATTTAAAACTGCTCTCTCTAGTGTTTTAGAGAGAAAGGGTAGTAGTGAGACCGGTCTGTAGTTATCAAAGACCGGTCTGTAGTTATCAAAGACGGGCTGTAGTTATCAACTACAGACCTGTAGTTTATTAACTACAAAGTTAATAAAAACATTCATTTATTTATTTATTTATAATATTTAAGATAAACATGCAAAAAAATAAAAGGAAAACACTTTTTCACACCACTACAATTGCTATCCATCATTAACCTGCCCTTCTTTGAATTCTTTAAATAAGTATTTTTCTCTGTCTAAACTAGGGGTGGGCGATATGGCCCTAAAATAATATCACGATATTTAATTGTATTTTTGCAATAACGATATTCTTGGCGATATGACAAAACACAAAATTATTTCAAGAATACACTTCTACAACAAAATAAAAATTACAATTTATAATTGCATACAATATGATATTGCACATCCCTAAGTGAGATTTTGAAAAAAATACAAGAATTTATCAGATTTGTAACAGAAACCAATGATCCAGAATGTCATGATATTAATAATGCACTCCAAATATCTCCATATATCCAGGAGTGAACTACAATAAATGATACTGGACATATATAATCTGTCTCTAGTAGATATATAATAGGAAATGAAAACAGTGTTTTTTCTTTTGCTAAAAACAGTAAAAAAAAGTAGTACCCTGATGTGATAATTAGGGGTGGGAGATATGACACGATATTCCAGGGTATAATATCGTTCACGATATTCAATGTTGACGATATGATCACATACGATAAGATATGGCACACCCCTAGTCTGAAAGATGCTTTACTGGTTGGATGTTTTCCATTTTAGGAGTATTTTTGGAATAAAACATATTTTGTGTTTTGCAGATGGGTTTTGATGTGGCTGTCAGATTCATATATAAAATAATTCCATATTTCACTTTGTGCAAATAATTTCTGTACAAGCTAAGGAAATTCAGCAAAACCAAAAGTACCTATACTAAGTAATTGGGGTATTGAGATGCTTTTATTGTATCAGTAATGCAACACTGTTATTGAGTTCCTGAGTATATTTTTCAAGCTTTATGTAATTGCTATCTAGAGTTGGAGTGTATCAGTTCACCTCCCACAGATGCTGTGTAGGTTTGAGATGAGAAGCTCATACAGAAGTGGAAGAAGCAGCTTGGAAAGAACAGAGTTTCATTTTGAGACTCATTCATTTCTGTATTTTGAGTCTAAACACGTTACAGAGTGCAGCATTTGTTATTACTACTATTAGGCAACCACCACAGAAATTTTATAAAACGTGCTTAAGCAAAACTATATTTGAGTGTTTATGGACAGATTATGACAATACTCTTAAGATGATTGTATATTAAAGCAGTACTTCATAAATGCAGTGTTCAACGCTTCTGAATGTCTTATGAAGCCTGTATACGTAGGTACATCAAACTTTCTTTATTTGGCAATGATGCTCCATTACAGTGTTATAAAGTTGAGGGAACCTTATGCCAACATATACAGTAACATAACATCCATTATTTATAAAACGTCTTATGTTTGGACACAGCTTTAATGTACTCTTTTTTCATTGTTTTAAAATGTTTTGCGTTGTACATTAATAATAGTCATCCAAACTATATGGAATTATTAAGTAAACAAAAAGTTTTAAACAAACCAGAATAAGTTTTGTGTTTTAAATTCTTAAGTAGCACCTCTTGTTTAGAGGACAGTTTTTCACATCTTGGCTGGATTTTCTCAGTCAGCTTTATGAGGTAGAGTCACCTGGAATCTCTTTCAGTTAACAGCTGTGCTGAACTCATAAGGAGGTAATTACTTTAATATGTTGCCTTTTAATGTGTTTGAGAGCATCAGTTGTAAAGTTGTGAATAGGTAGAGTTGGTATACAGTAAACAGTCAACTAAATAAAGAAAACATACTTTAAGAAATGAAGATCAGTCAATCCGAAACATTTCAACAACTTAAAAGTATCCTTGAAGGCAGTCAAAAATAGCATCAAAAATGTTATGATGGAACTGGCACTCATCAGGACTTACCCCAGATAAATGCTTCACAGAGTATTTTGGTTTGTTTAACTCTTTTAAGTTACTACATGATTTCTTATGTGTTCCTTCATAATCTGAATGACTTCAGTGTTCATTTACAATGTAGGGGGAAAAAGTGTTATGAAGCCCCTATGTACTGTTATCCTTCAAATAAAATGTTACTGAAGGTTTTGAAACAGCACTGTTGCTATGTGCGCTCTAGTATTAGTGTTTCTATAAAGGACTTTATAGTGTTTTTCACTAAACCTCTGCTTTTAAATACTTCGTAAACATCAGTTACTGTATATGGAGGTCCTTACAGTGTAATTGTCCCAATAAATAACCAGTTATTGCATCCACTGATCATTTATGTGTTATAAATGTATATAAGTAGGCAGCACTTATTCTCATTTGTCTGTTAAGAAACAATACACAAGCACAAAGCCATAACTCTGTTTACCACAGAGCTAGCTTTCTTACCACACTGTATATATGTGGTGTGCATTCTTTCCAGCATAGAGTACTTCTTAACTCACAGTAGTTCAATAGAGCAGCATGTTTATGCTCTGAATAAGAGCACACACTGTTTTTGATTTATGAGGCGTATCTACTGTTACTGTCTTTTAAAATGAAGAGCAAAGAACTTACGGAAACACTTTATACATTACGGAAACACTTTATACAACTCATTCATAAGCATTAAGTGCTGCATAATATTTAAGAATAGATTATACCAGTATTACTAAATTAAAAAAATTGGTTTCAGGAGCTCAAAAACATTCATGGAACTGATATATGTTTCAGCAATCCTCTTAGATGTTTTCTCTGCTTGATACATGATGCGGATTACCATCTTTTCCATGACCACAGGATCACAGTGTCTTTTCACATGATTGTTGTGAAAAGACACTTTGAGAAGCTACTCCCTGCATCAGTTAGGTTTAAATAAATTGTCGTAGTTGAAACAGGATCACTCATGCAGTATTTATTCCATGGGAGACTTTCACCAATTTGGTTAGTTAAATCGAGTGATGACCTTTAATTTGACTGAATCCTTGTGTTTGTATTCAGACTGTAGAAGCTGTAGCTGTAGTAGAAAAGTCATAATAACTACTTCTGCTGACCTCAGTATTGCCCATTAGTTTTTTATTAGCCATTTTATCCCATTAGTCAATAAGTCAGTTTGTTGACTACACATATTTTAAGACCAGGGTCTGAATATTCTCAATAATTAGTATTTATTCATTGGTTATTAAAAGTGTATTGCTCTTTAAAGGTGTTCTTCCGCTAAAATGAACTTCAGTACTGCAGTAGCTAGTAAAAAAAAAATATTCAGAAAAAACAAATCAATCAGGAAAAGCATTGTGTCTACGTCAACCCATGAATTAGTATTCATGACCTCGTCCACCTTGGCTTAGGGTGTATTTTTACATTCTTGACCTAGACTACCTACCTGTCTGTGTAACTATAGGTTTACATAGGATCTCCGGTGGATTTCACGTTTTACAGAGACTCTTAAGACTAGGCCAGTGGCTGAACTGCACTTAACAGGGCATTATTACACATGTTGTAAAGTAATGTATGACATTGCAAAGACTGTTATTAGTGTACAAAAAATCTTTATTTTAAAATGTTTCTAACTGTTCTAACTGTTGTCCGTCTTGCTGCCTCACAGTGCTGTTAGCCAGTTAGAGGTTATATGTTTGCATGTATGAATATTCATGAGCAAGAGTCAAAATCCTCTCGTTTCAACCCCCCACCTTTCCACTGGACTAAAGCAGCGTTATACTGGATCACTTTTATTTTCATTTCTCACAAAAAACAGCTCATATGGCATTTTTTCACTATAGAGACCACAACTAGACATTTTAAAATGAATGAAAAAACGATGGAATGATACCTTTAAAAGGGTGAAACTACACACTTATTCTATTTTGTTATCAGTTTATAATTAGTGGCATAAGGTTTTCTTGTCTTTAAGCGACAACGATACTGTTTATCAGAATTATTTCTTGGACAAATATCGTTCATTAAAAAAATAGTTTTTGCGTCAGGTCTATGTAGTCATCATCACTCTCATGATAGTAGTAGGGTTAAGTCAAGTGTTTCTGAGCTGTGCTACAGTTGAGAAATGGGTCCCATGTTTAAGCGTACATGGTTTATATATAGACCATTCGGATGTGATGATGAGAACCACTAGCCCCAGTTGCATCATAAGAGAAACACCAGCTGTGGGGCAACTACAGCTTTGTGAAAGGCCGAATTCACACCGGTTAAGAATAGCAGGAAGTTGCTGAGACTGTTGTTTTGTTTTCCTCTGAAAGGTTTGACACAAAAATGACCAGCATGAGTGCACTGCTTCCAGACACGTTCCTCAGGATGTGTGAAATAATTCAGGGTGTTTGTAAAAAAGACACATTTCCCATAAATGTGAGCAGTTTTTCTTCTCTAGGGTTATATAGATATATATACTAATGCTCTCCAAACCATCACTAATCGTGGAAACTTCACACTAGACCTCAAGCAGTTTGGACTGTGTGTCTCTCCACTCTTCCTCCAGATTCTGGTCCCTTGATTTCCAAATGAAATGCAGAATTTACTGATGATCAGTGATGGTTTGGAGAGACATGTCATCTGCTTGTGTTGATCCACTGTGTTTTATTATCAAGTCTGAAGTCAGTGCATTGTTTTCCCGCAAAATCTTACAGCACTTCATGCTTCCCTCTGCTGACAACCTTTATGGTTCTGTAAATCAAAAGTGTTAAATGTTCTAAAATATAAAACATATTCTGGTTTCTTTATCTTTGAGGACAGATCTGCACACTCTTGGTATTTTAAGTTTGATTTCTGTTTCATCCAATAATTTTCCTTTTGGAGCATTCCTGAATATTGCTATTTGTAAAGGTGGTTAAATAATTGCCCCCTTCAAGTCCAAAACTCATGCGAGTATTCATGTGACCTATCAGCTATAGTTTTGTTTGTGCGACTCTTCATCAGTCGACTTATCTTTACTTACTTTTAGGATGGCGAACAGCTCTTTGAACAGAGGTTGGGTATTAAACAAATGTTTGTACTTTGCACCCCAATTCCATTTCACACCAAATTTCTAATAGACCTCTCTTCGTCAAGGCTGTTGTGAGTAATTTCTGACAAAATCAGCAGTTTAACAGCGAGAGACCATTTTATCCCCTTGTCCACAGTATGAGTAACTGTCTGATAGATGCCTGACTGAAACGAAAAGCTTTTTGCTGCTGTGAGTGACATCATAACCTGTCCACTAAATAAGTAAGTGAAGGACTATCCTGCAGTTAGTTGTCTTAAGCTAAATCATCCCATCTCTTTAGGTCAGAGGATTTTGTTGCATGAAAGCATTAAAACAAGTGGCTGAGCCCTAGCTGTGAAACCACATAATCAAATGAACATGTCCATTATTACATAAATTGTTTGTTTGTTTGTTTGTTTTGTTTCATTCATGGCGTGAAACAACTGTCCCATGTTTTCTACAGTCATTGGGCACCAGTGATGGCATAGTTACTTTGTAAAAGTAATCTGATTACTGATTACCCCTTCAAAAATTAATTTAGTTACTTTATAGATTACTTGATTTTAAAAGTTACTAAGCTACTTCTAAGTTACTGCCACCTCAACACAACAGTTTTGCCAAAACTCACTTTATTGGAAGCTTCCCTCAACCTTTGGGACTTGTTCTGTAAGTGTGCCGCTGCAACTTCAATCGTTTCTTCAAATTTGACATTGTGTTTTTTTAACCTAGGTAGCACTGTGAACAACTAACTTTGATTATGATTATCTTTAGCTGATACAAACTTAAAATAGTTGCTAGTATCCCAGCTAGAAAATGCACAACTTTCTCCTCCCTCCAGTGATTGTGTTATGACATCACTATTGGGCACAGCAAATTACCCACGAGTGAAGAGCACGAGAACATACGTTGCACTTTTTATCTCTTTTCCTGTGTTTTTCACCCTCGCCCACTTGAATGGCTTTGTTTGTCTTCGGGTTTTAGCTCCCGACCACTAGAAAGCTTTTGTGCATTGTGTTATCACAATTACCACAGAAAGCAGTGCCACCTAACTCAACATGATTACTCGATCCAGTGTTCGATAGCATCTTTTACAAACCTCACATATGTTTGCAGACATGCACACTCTTTGTGCTAGCATTCGTTTCAATATAGTCATCGTAATATTGTGTAATGATGTATGGATGAAGCAGATTATCATGACGTAGATTTAGCCTACACACAATCACATGACGGCACTTTAGGACTTCGGGGTGTTCCTCTGGGTTAACCAATCTATTGTGGAATCAGATATTATTAAAAGGGACATATTCTACCTCTTTTTACACCAGTTACAATAGTTTTATGGTCTATACAAAACATGTTCATGAAGTTCGTTCCGCAAAATCACTCTTACATGAAGAGATTTCACCAGATCTATTCCTGCCAGTTTCAGTTTCTCTTTAAAATGAGCTGTTTAAGGGCTCTGTCACTTTTATGCAAATAAGCTGTTGCTGCCCACACCATAAATATGCCTAGCGTTTACAAACAAGCTAATTCGTGCTTAACCTCGAAAGAAGTACAAAACTTTATTTGAAACTTCATACATCTCCTTCACCTGCTGACTTCCCATGGACAGTAGATGCAGATCCCTCCCTCAGACAAAGTCTGTTGGCTAATCCTGCTGTATATAAAGACCAATTTTGCAGGGTCAGTTCAAGATACAATACAAAGAGAAATATTAATGCTAAAATAAGTAAATATTATTAAATAAATGATTAATATAGACATCATAAACATACTTAATGGCAATTTACATGTATAAAACAAATCATGAAGTACTTGCACATTTCTCTCTCAGTAAATTATTACAGAAAACTTCCTCACAGTAAAAGAGATTGATTACAATTCGGTCACAACATGGTGGAATTTAAAGTATTATTGTCTGTTAATATGTCCATTTTAATTGAAGACAGTGAAGTAGAATTCCCTGAAAATAACATCATCCTGCCTGTGTGAATGTCTATTATAATATGCTTTGTAATTTTATATCGATATCGATATAACTAACAAAATGTCCTGTAAAATCTGTCTAGGCCCTAAAAGCCTCACCAAGAGGGAACACAAATGGAGGGCATGATAAAAATAATCGTGATTAATAGGAAAATGAATCGTTAGATTATACAGAGTTATTACCCACCGCCCAAACAATAGCTCCTCTGTGGTGGTTTTCTCTCATGTGGGGTCCTGAACATTGAAGAACTGGGTAAAAGGAGGATGATGATAAAGTATACAGAGAAATTGTTGCAGAAACAAGGGGATGGTTTTAATGTTGTGCTTGATCAGTGTATCATTCAGCTGAAGCTCCAGCCTGTGAGCCAGCTGAATCCTGTATTGGGCTGCTGGTGCTCAGGTCAGGAGGTAGAGAGTTAATTCAGTTTGGCAGCTATGAAGATGACTGGACTGGCCTGCTAATGAGTGAGGAATGAGTGAGGAGGGGGAGAACAGGACTGAGTAAACAAAAACACGACTCTGTGGAGAGACGGTGAGTCTGTCTAGAAACTGAGAGTGACCTCGGGTGTTCATATCTGCTAACAACAGGGAAACAAGAGTCAACTTCCTGAAAGTTAGCTATTAAAACTAAAACGTCCAAAACTTCAGCAAGTATCAGCAGTTTAGAGTGAAGGAAAGAGCCTGCTCTGCTTGATTTTGATTATTCGGCTTTTGGCTCAGAGTGCAGTAGGAGTTTAAAGCTAAAAACTGTTCGTTTTAGATAAAGTGCAAACACTTGAATAGATTTTTATTTCATGTGATTAGATTTTTTTCAGATTTGTATGTGTATGTAATGTATGTGTTCACAATGGCAGGCTATGATTTGGTGAAAAGCAACAGGTTGTCGCTATGTGGTTGCTGTGATAGTCTAGGTCGTTTCCACTGTGTTCCACTGGTATTGCAGGTACAGTATTTGCTATAGTGTTGCTGGTGATTGACAGTTTTTTGCTGTGTTATCCCAAGTGATTGCTCTTGTGTTGCTTGGTGGTCGCTATGGTATTGCAGGTATAGTATTTGCTATTGTGTTGCTAAGTTATTGCTTTTTTGCTGTATTATTTCAGGTGATTGCCCTTTGTGTTACTCAGTGGTCCCTATGGTATTGAATAGGTGGTTGCTATGGTATTACAGGTACAGTATTTGCTATAGTGTTGCTAAGTTATTGCTAGGTTTTCACTCTTGTGTTGCTAGGTGGTTGTATGGTATTGCTTGGTGGTTGCTATACCGTTGCAGGAACAGTATTTGATATCGTATTGCAGGTACAGTATGTGCTATAGTGTTGCTGTGTTAATGCTTTTTGCTGTGTTATCCCAGGTGATTGCTCTTGTGTTGCTCAGTGGTCACTATGGTACTGCTAGGTGGTTGATATGTTATTGCTTGGGGGTTGCCATGGTATTGCAGGTATAGTATTTACTGTAGTGTTCTTAAGTGATTGCCAGGTCTTGCTGTGTTATCCCGGGTGATTGTTCTTGTTTTACTTGGTGGTCGCTATGGTATTGAATAGGTGGTGGCTATTTTATTACTTGATGATTGCTATTACGTGATTGCTAGGTTGTTTCAGTGTTATCCCAGGTGATTGCTCTTGTGTTGTTCGGTGGTCACTATGGTATTGCTTGTTGGTTGCTATGGTGTTGCAGGTACGATATTTGCTATAATGTTGCTATGTGATTGATAGGTTGTTGCTCTGTTATCCCAGGGGATTGCTCTACTGTTGCTAGGTGGTTGCTAACGTATCGTAGGTACAGTATTTGCTACAGTGTTTCAAAGTGATTGCCAGGTTGTTGCTGGGGTATGCCAGGGAATTGCTCTTGTGTTGCTAGGTTGGTGCTTTGGTATCCTAGCAGGATGTGTAATATGATATTTTATTGTATTGTGATACATTTTTCTATCATATCGAGAACATAGCGAGAATATCTATTTAGCGTTTTGTACATTTCGTGTTTAATGGGGCTTCTAGATAATTTCATGTGCTTGGTTTGGTGTTTGCTATGCTAAGAAGAGAAAAATTACACAGTACACAGTACAACTATACTATCTGTTATTACTTGGTGGTAGTGAATTCTAATTTTAAACTCTCACTTTCACTTTTTTCCTCACGTTCTCTCTCAGTCTTAGATCAGTGCGGGTAAAAGATATGACGTAGCTCCTGCATGATTAATTACAAGCACTGCTGCTATTTAAACAGTAAAGTGGAAGTGTGAAAACAGACGGTGTTGCCATGTAAGTAAAAGATAGCAATGAACATAGCAACACACCTATGTTCAGGGTGTGCACAGGGTGTAATTATTGGCATCAGTGTGCTTCTGAGAACGTGGGTGTCTGGTAGTTTCTCCTTGCAGTTTTTCAAGCCACTTTTAACATATTTAGCTGGTTACCTGATAAACTGCTGCACTGCTAAAGGCGCTGATACAAGAGCTACTGCGAACATGGAGATATCAGAATGGCCTTTTCAGTCTGCATCTGCTCATTCAGAATTACAGCTGAAGAAAGTCAGCTAAAAGAAAGTAAGAGAGATTTTACAATTACTCTTACATAGTGTCATTCTGCCACTCAAAGATGCTTACAATTACATTTCACACACACTCAATACACACCAGTGAGAAGCGGCAGACAATCTTGGCATACTCTCACCTGGGGGAATCGGTTTAAGCCCTGAAATTTGCATGTTGAAAGGCCCATAGTGTATAAACAGGTTTAATTAAACATCCTTTTTACTTCTTAGTACATGATGCCTGTATATGGATCTGCAGAAACATTTTGTTTGCTTAATTGTAGTGGACTACTTCAGAGGGTTCTATTCAATTGGCAGTACATCTCTACAGGGACTAGACAAGCTGTGTGTCAGCAGTTAAAGTGCAACTTAAAGTAAATTAAAGCATTAACTAGAAGCGGTCTCCACCAACATTTGCACATAGAGTGTATACTTTTGTCATGAACAGAAAATGACTGATTTTTTTTTTTTTAAAGCACTTGTGTCGATTGGTGTTGCTGCTCTAAAGGGCGGCCTCACACTTTAGGTGTAATAATACAAATGCTAATTACCAAAAAAAAAAAAAGGAATTGAAATGCTGCTGCTAACAAGCAAGGTCTGAGAGACGACACCTCCCTGCACAAACAGTTCTGCAGATATTATTCTGTAGGTACACTCAATTCTGTCAAATTCTTGTAGAATTCTAGTAGTCTTCCTTCTTCATTAATCTATGTACTGTACATCTACTGGCAGCAAAACAGCTCAAGAGCATGATTCTTATTGTGAATTATACTTATGTGTCAAGTTAACCTAGTTCGTCCAGTGTTTGTGCATTTGTCAGCAATTTGTACAACCTAAAGTTGTTGAATGCATTCATTAATAAGCCTGTCCACAAACATTTGGACATACAGATCCCTATCTTACACCCCGCCAAAAGTCTGTTTTCACACCTTTCGCCTGTGCTGTTTAAATACAATTAAATGCAAAAGCAAGGGTGCTTGTCAATGCATGTTAAGACTGTAGGGTGTGTTAGTCTGGAAATAAGGTGTGTTCCTCTTCTGAAAAGCATTGGACAGGACCAGGTTGCTGTGACATGAAAATAGCAATACGCCAAAGTCAGAGCATACTTGTCTCTTTAAGAGAATAGCAAGTGACACACTGATTTATAAAGAGAATTAGTACATGCATTTTGTGCATTTCGAGTCATGCAAAGCGTACTTTTCCTGTCGTTATGATAGCAAAGACACACTGACGCCTTTTAAGTCTAGCTGCACGGTGCACGGTAGACTGCTCACCTATAGAACAGTTCTTATTCAAAATCCGTCACCATATTAAACTCTGCACTAAAACAGAACACATCATCGCCATGATCGTGTTGTGTATATAACTTTGCACTGGAATGCACTTTACAGACAACTGTGCAATTTTTTTCGTATGCGCATTCATATTTAAACATGTATATATTGAGCATCGTCCCAGGGTATGCACCTGAATTTTGTTGTATGCAGCATCCAATGACTAAATGGTATCTGAATAGATCACAATAATGGGGCCTATAGTGGAGGTGAAGTCCTAGGTGGGAAATTGTACACTTTCTATAGAAGTTTTTTTTATTAATAACTTGTATTTCTCTTTCTTTTTTTTCTCTAGCTCCTCTCCAGTGGATGATCTCTTGGATTTAGAACAAGCTCCAGACGTACCACCACGGCCCGCATCTCAGAGCCCGAAGAAAGTAGTTCCCTTACCCCCCTCTCAGAGCAGTGAGTGCACCCTTATTTAATCTCCCTTTAGAAATGAATTCCTGTCTTTGTTGCATCTGTTGTTTTGTTTTTTTCTATAGCTGACCTTTGCTGTAGTGAAATAGACTTCCTTTAAGTTGTAGTAAGAAAGTTCTCAACCTTGGCCAGTTAGATAGAGTGCTTTGTTGACACCTACATGTATATATTAAGCATATATATCTCGTTAAATGTCCCTTTGCAAGTTTTATTATTATTTCCTCCACTTTGAGAAAAGTGGCAGTTTCAATAGCAGCAAAACAGCCATAGAGTGTGACGCTTGATGCTAGCACCCCCATGCTTTACAGTGGTTAACAGCTTAGCCATGTGGTTAAGCAAACTAAAGTCGAGCTTGAAGGTATCAATTTCAGAGCATAGGCTTCTTTTGTGGACAACAGCTTTCCAAAGCCTATTTACACTACTTCATGTAACTAGTATTGGAGTTGTATCCTGATAATTTACTGATAATGTCCTGATTTAACCACATGCTTTAACACTTGATAGTCAATGCAGTCAAATGCATTTCTAGTTTGTAAATGGGCTTTCAGTTCATGCCAACATAAAACTGGCCTGTTCTTTGGTTGTTCTTGGGTTGTTCATGACCATTTACACCAATTTCCTATCAGACTGGGTCTTTAGAAGAGGCTACACTTTTTTTATCAGCATAGATCTAAAAAGCCAAACAAATCTATTATTTTCTTATATTACAGACCTGCAGAAAATATATTTATATATGTGAACATAAGTGTGTTGTGTGTCTTTTTGTAGGGCTGGTGGATTCTTCAGAAAGTTCGGATGAGTATGAAGATTTGGGACAGAGCAGATGTGGAACCACTGACCCCTTAGACATGGCAGACAAGGTAAGCGTTGATTGCAGACATATTGTGCATATCTGATGAAATTGGAACCACATTTTTCAGGCTGTTGATTGACCTTTGTTGTTTTGTTGAATAGAGTACGTCCCTGCCAGTTCCCATAATACCCAAACCTCGCTACAGCAGCCTGTGCAGTGATGACGAAGTTCTAGACGATGAAGGTGACCTCTGTTACGAGTCTGTGCCGGAGAAGTGAGTGAGCTTCTGACCTTTTGACCCTGTGATGGCTCTTGGTGGGAAGTGTTTTTTTAGTGTATTCGAAGCAAGCTAGGACTCACTATAGCTAGGACCCACCACTAGTTAGAACCCATTATTGTGCAATGCTAGATAGCCGAAACCAGTCAACTGGCTTCAATCTTCTTTTCAAATTACCACTAAAGCAACATGAATGGAGCTTAACATGCTTGAAGGAGGACACTAATCATCAGTTTTATTACATCAGCGAATAGACTATTGCGCTGGTCACATTATGCTGAGAGATGGTTATTGCTTACTCCGAGGCAGTGAGGCCAGTTTTCGGTTGTCTAGAAGTCACTATGAGTCGCTCCTTTTTGAAATGAAAGCCAGCGCTTAGACAGTTGCGCCACCTGGCAGCCCAATCTTACTTTATAGATCAGTGCAATAAACCCTATGGGTCAGTTTCCCAGATATAAACTATATTTTCCATTAAATTGGAAATCTACATTAAAAATGCTGTGTGGCTTCATCCTTCTCCAGGTTTATCCGAGAAACATTCCTTGAACATTAGCTTATAGCCTTTAGCCTCAGTTTTTTAATGACAGTTGACATGTTTATGGGGATTTTCTCTTTATCTTATTCTCTTTTGTCTGTCTCTCTCAGGAGGGATCTGTGGATTGAGAACTACAGTTCACTCCCCAGCACACAGAACAGCATCTACCTGCCAGTCACAGGACGGGTTTTAGCCCCTTCCCCTAAAACAGACTCCACCCCTCAGCTCACACCGGTCATAAAGATGGGCTGGCTGGACAAGAACCCTCCACAGGGGTATGTGTGTTTTGTCTTGTTACTGTCTGCGTTTTTTCTTTAGGTTTCATAGATATATAGTAGCAGTCAGAAGTGTGTTCTTTATTCATACATTGTAAATGAATACTGAAGTCATCCAGACTATGAAATCCATTCGGAACCTTGTGAACCATTTAAAAGTACAGGGCTAGGCTTAATCCATGTCTGTACACCTGATTCCACGTGTCCAAAAGTTTGTGGACATGTTCTAATCCAACATTTCTTCTTAAAGCATGACATACACTGCAAACAATCCATTGGCAAAAACTAGACAAAATATATGTAAATTAAGACATATATGCTTATTTTAAGCAAACTCTGCCAATGTGGTATCCATTTTTTATTAGTAAAAAAAGTTCTCAAAGGACTCAAAATTTGGACACAAGAATCAGAATAAGTTGAATTCTGACTTTTTGTGCTTATTTTGAGTTCGAATTACTTAAAATAAGGTGAAAATTCTAAGTAGGACTGATTAAGATAATTATTCCTAAAATAATAAAGCAATTTAAGACTTAGTAAGGCAAAAAGTCTTATCAGAGAAGAAAAAACAAATATTGATATTGAAAATTTTAATATTTCACTTGCCAATATTTAGTTTTTTGCAGTGTATACCGGGTACTAGTATCTGTAGAATACATTTTTATTGTTGGAGGAAACCTTTACATTGGCTGTTTGTACATTGTTGTGAGGATCTGACTGCATTTATGATGCAAATCCTTTGTGAGGTCAGGTAAAGTTTACATGAAGGTATTTTCCCTTTGTTTTATCTCCACTGTAAAATTATGCAAAACAGGAATCAACTTACTAATCATGCTTAAAATATTCACTTTTTTTGTATATTTAGTTTTTACATCTTTTAGACATCAGTCCATCTTCTACTTTAACCTACAGACATTTTAACCAGAGATGCCCGCTCTCTTTCTCGTGCCACTGTTTATGTGGTATATAAATTTGTGTTTACGTGTTTCTCTTACTGACAAAAATAAAACCCTCAGAATACGCAGATACTCAGACTGACCACAGGCCCTGGGTGTGTGTGTATGTGCGAGTTTGTGTACATGCTGTGGTTTGAGATCTGAGAAGCGCATCTTTTTTTATCCTGTTTTCATGAGAGCGTATTATTTCACAGGCCTGCTTTATTACTGTACTTAACACTCTGTTTCCATATGCGCTGCAGTGGACTGAACTAAACATCCCTCCCAGTGACGTTGGTCATTTGGTGCTTTACAGTGTTGAGCAGCTGTCTCAAAACTTTTTTCTCCATATGTAATTTTTATATATACAATGCCAGTTTAAAAATATATATATTTTTTCACATTGTAAATGAATACTGAAATGATCCAGACTATAAAGGAACACATAAGGAATCGTGTAGAAAACTTAAAAGTGTTAAACAAACCAAAAGTATCTTGCCCCAGAGAAAACTCTTGCTCTTCCTTTCCTGATGAGTGCCAGTTCCATCATATTGTTTTTGATGGTCTACACTTAATGATACTTTCAAAGTTCTTACATTTTTTTTAACTGACCTTCATTTCTAAAAGTCATTTTTTTCTTTACTTAGTTAAGAAGTTCTTGCCATAATATGTATTAGAACATTAATCAAATAGAGCTATTCACTGTATACAAACTCTATCTCTTCACAACTTTACAACTGATGCTCTCAAACACATTAAGAGGCAAGACATTAATTACAGAAGTAATTAACAGAAGTAATTAACTCTGGATAAGTTCAGCACAGCTGTTAACTGAAAGCCTGAAATTCCAGGTGACTCTACCTCATAAAGCTGTGCAAAGTTGCCTTCTAACTTTGAAAAATCTAAAATATAAAACATATTCTGGTTTAACACTTTTTTTTTGTTTACTAAATAATTCCATATGTTTTTCTTCATAGTTTGAATGACTTTTAAATGTGTATCCAAATTTTGGAATGGTAGTGTTAGTTTCTTTAGTCTTTGATTATTTTGGAATGTCCCACAGTTTTCCAGTAGGAGGTGCTGCTGTTGTGCTCCACAGTAAATCAGGGCTGTTTGTGAGTCTGATAACTCAGATAACTCTCATCCTGACTGGTCTTTTCTGTCTGCAGGTCACTGATCTACCAACGACGTTGGGTCAAACTGGACGCTGATTACCTGAGATACTTCGACAATGAAAAGGTTTGTGCTGGGTTCTGTTTTTCCATCTAATTTATTACATTAAAGAATGATTAAGATGTACTGTATGTATTTATAAAGACTGTGTTTGGAGTACTATAAGGCACACCGGAATATAAGGCGCACCATCAATGACATCTGTTTCTGGTCTAGTTTCATACATAAGGCGCGTTGGATTATAAGGTGCATTAAGGGACACTAGTAAGGATGCCTACATTGAAGTGAGTAAGGGTGTCGCAATGTTTCCCTTCTAATGGGGAAGCTGGGGGAAGTGCACAAGTAAACAAAAAAATTATATTTAAGTCAAACAAGCGCAGGATGTTGATCTACATAGATTTCTTTCCTGAAAACCGTTTATTTACTATAAGATTAGATTTCCAATATTTTGTCTAAGGGTGAAATTTCAGTAAAGTTTCTCCAGCACTAAGGCTGGGTGCAGCAGCATTAGCATTAACCGCTAACCGCAGCGCTAACAGGACGTAAGTGTTGCCCGATAGCGCTAGACCAAGGAACCCTGAGTGTTCTGGTAACACAGGGTGCTATCAACTAGCGGTTATTCCCTAGTAGCTTGTTTTAACACAGCAAACATGCAGACTACAGTCCCATATACTCGTCTCTGAACTGGTGGAATTCATACGTAAGGTACACCAGGTTATAAAGAACATTGTTGATTTTTGGGAAAGTATAAGGATTTTAGGTGCGCCTTATAGTCCGATATATATTTTTTTCTGTATGAAATATATATATTTTTTATATTAACAGTTACTTTATTATTCATTTCTCTGTTATTCTTGTTCTTAATAGGAAGTCTATTCAAAGCGAGTCATACCAACCTCCTCCATCACGGGGGTGGCTAACGTGGGAGATCAGAAGTTTGAGGTCGTCACACACAATCGGATCTTTCTTTTCCGAGCAGAGAGTGACTGTGAGTGCATATATTGTGTGCATGTGTGTTTTTGTGGTTTTGTATAGACAGTGGCTCCGGTAAGTGTCCTGACATCTGGTTCTGGGGAAAAAACTGTTAATTGTGACATTTTTGCTGATATCAAAACGATTACTGGCTTAAATACTGGATCGGTTTCTATTGATCCTAATATTATTGTTTCATTTTTAGGTTTGAGTAACTGCACAGTTTCAATGTTTTGAAAAAATAATAATTGCCACAATGCAATTTGCATTCAAGCAAAGCATCACCGAGTGGCATGCATACAGTACTGATACAGAATGAGATTTTTTTTATTTATTTATTTTTTGGTATGATGACCACCTCAGTAAATCTTATGGTATCACTGTTATCACATTGTTTCATAATTATACTAGATCTATAGCAGAAAAATGATTATAATCATTAAATAATTTGTCTTAAAATGACATACAGTACCAGTCAAAAGTCATTACATTTTTTTATGGATTAGAACATTATTCAAATAGAGCTATTCACTGTATATCAACTCTACCTCTTCACAACTTTACAACTGATGCTCTCAAACACATTAAAAGGAGCAAGAAATTCAAGTAATTAACTCTTGACTAGTTCAGAACAGCTGTTAACTGAAAGCCTGAAAAGATAAATGTGCTACTTAAAAGAATCTAAAGTAAAACATATTTTGGTTAATTTAACCATTTTTTGTTTACTGAATAATTCAGCTAGTGTTCCTCTATAGCTCTTCAATATTATGTATAGTCTTCAATATTAAATTTACAATGTAAAACAGAAATCATAAAAAGAAAGAAAACACACTGAACAAGAAGAGAAAAGTCCTGATTTTTGCCTGGTACTTTATACATTATGGGATGAATATTTACTATTTTGTGTGTGTGTTTGTTTGTCTGCATGTTAGCTGAGAGGAATGAATGGGTTTCAGTGCTGCAGGATATGACCGGTCCGGTCCGTGCGAGGGTGAGCAATGAGTTGACCCTTAACCCCATGGTGAACTCTGAGATGAAGGGTTATCTGGAGCTGCGGGGTCTGCGCTCTAAACTCTACACTGTGGTGTGTGGAGATAAAGTCTTCCTCTACAAAAATATTGAGGTACCAGAACTGCCTTTCCATTTCTTACTAAATCTGTGCTTGTGATTGTTTATGAATGTACACACTATGGACATAAGAAGGAGAGCCTTGTATTTCATTATAGCTGTTACTAACAGGTTTAAAAGATGAAGATTCCACATTTGGCATAAATCTGTGGAGGCCAATTAATTTTGCCATGCTAGAGCTGCCCCAGCCAGCTGTAAGTGGCATTATTGTGACCTGATAGTTGCTGAACCACAAATGCAAAGCACCATGCAAAGCAGGACCACCAAATTGGTCTATCCTGTGTTGTACCAAAGTTCATAAATCCAAGTATCCACAAGCAGTAAAAAAAGAAAAACGCTGTAAGAAGTTAAACTTTCAAGTAAACTTCAAACTTAAAAACGCTGCTTCTCAGTCTCCTCCCATTTACTTATTGTTTCTTCCCGAAAGTCTCTTTGGACACTTGATGTCACATGATTTTTCTGAGATATTAAGCAAATGTACATAGAGTAAAATTACAAACATTTTTGAACAATTCCAGTCGTGAAATTTCCTCACTACTAAACCTTCCACAGCCAACTGTCAGTGATATTATTATAACCAACTTATTAGGAACCAACAGTCACTACATCACTACACTTCCAAACCTCATGTAGCTTCAGATTAGATTCAGAACAGTAGACTCACTTCACCAAACGCAGCATAGCAGGCCAGCAATATAGTGTATTTGTGTGTATGTGTTTTGTGTATTGTGGTTTAAAATGACACTATACGGTTTATTACATGTTAAAATAAAATTTATATTTAATATACTTACTATCCTCCATCAATCTCCAGAGTGTTGTGAAAAGAGCTGGGCTTTTCTTAATCTCTGATTGCCACATTGTAGCAACACACAGCAGCTGTGTGTTACAACACTGCCTTCAGTGCTTTTGTGGGGTGGGTGTGTGTGTGTGTGTGTGTGTGTTTGTGTGTGTTGATAAACTGACATTGCTAAATGCACTAGTCTGATCTGATCTGTTAATCTCTCTCTCTCTCAGGAATATAAAATGGGTATTGGGATTACCTCCATAGACATGAACGTAGGGAATGTGAAAGAAATGGACAGGAGAGCATTTGACCTGACCACACCCTACCGCATATTCAGGTCAGCCGTTTATCTATTCGTCATTTCTTCTGTCTGTTCTTCTGTTTGTCCATCCATCCATTCTTTTGTCTAGTCCAGTGCTTCTCTACCTGTGTTTTTTGCAATGTAAAAATACTTTTAAATACATTAATAGTTTAGTAAATGTAATTTAAGATGTAAAGTTAATAAATAAGATGATAAAAAGTCAATTAATTTGCAAAACAGAACACTAGGTCGAGCTCCTTGATTGGTTTGGCATAGTACAGTCACACACAGAGATAGCTAGTAGATTAACAAGCTGGTTACATTATTAGTGAGACTCTGATTGAAGCAGTTTTCCTGTGCTTTGTGTTTTACACATTATGGATAAACAGTTAAAACAGGGTATTTAAAGTAAAGCAGCCCAATGCTTTCAGTGACATCATGAAAAAAAGTTTACTGTTTTTTCCTCTCGTTGTAGTTTTATAGCAGAGACCGACCAGCTGAAGGACCAGTGGGTGGAGGCCATGCGCAACTCCATCGCAGAAGCTCTGTCCAATTACGAGGTTGCTGAGAAGATATGGGCGGAGCCAGATAACCAGAAATGTGCCGACTGTGGCGCCCCCAAACCCGAGTGGGCGGCCATTAACCTGTGTGTGGTCTTCTGCAAACGTTGTGCAGGTAAGAAGCTCGACACCAGCAAATAAACTACAGAATGAGTAGGGGTGTTTTGGGGGCTAAACACAACTAACTACAGCAACTATCTAAAGCTGCTGCAAAAGTGACTACAGATGCTGAAAGGGGCTCCTGATGTAGTTATTGGGTGGTAGTCAGAGTTGAGCTATACTGTGTGTATCACCTAAACTCTTGAAGCTTGTTAGAATGCAGAACAAGCATTCAAATGAAGGTAAACAGTTACACTGTGAACTATAAGCACCAACTAAGGTTATCCTTATCCAAGACATTTACCCCATGCTCACGTGTTTATCTTCAGCTCTGAACAGCACTATACGGACCGTAGTAAAAATATTGGACACAATTACTAATGACTAAATCTGCTTTGTCAAAATTTGATGTCAAACCATCAGTAAAATATATGTTTACACACCTTTACAGCCTGAACAAGCTGAACAGCGTTGGGCACGTCCAGTTAGCTGCGCCATTATATTAGCAATCTGCTAATATTAGTCAAACAGCACAGTGTGCGGCTGACGACTTGCCTACAGATTGCTAAAATAGGGTTTCAACCAAATAAACACCAACTAAACCTATAAACACAACAGACAACAACAAAAAATGTGCTAGCTACAACCAAAATACCACAAAACAGCTAATATCCAGTTGCAGCAAATTCTAGGCTGCAGTTTTTGACCACTGTGCCATAGAACCTTTGGAGCAATTTTGGAGACGCAACTAATGTATCCTTCATGGCTCTCAATTATTGACTGTTCTCTCTGCAACAGAAAAAACAGCATTTGGCAGAAATTGGCCAGAATGTTTTGTTTAAAAATGTTTATTTTTAGAATGATAATTAAGAAATGGAAAAGCAGTTTTGGGCTGCACTGTCATCATGAAAGTCTGAGTCTTCATTGTCAGTCTTCATGTTTCAGGAGAGCACCGCAGCCTTGGCCCCAGCATATCAAAAGTACGGAGTCTCAAAATGGACAAGAAGGTTTGGACTAATGAGCTTATCCAGGTAAAACCTCAGACCTTTTATCCACATTCTTTTTTTAAATGATGTCTATCTACTTTATAGTCCATAGTTCTTTATTAATGACTCTTTTCTCTCTATATTGTTGTCTGTCTTTCCCGACAGCTGTTTCGGGTGCTAGGCAACGAGCGGGCCAATCAGTTTTGGGCGGCTAACGTCCCGCCCAGTGAGGCGCTGAGTGTGTGCAGTAGCAGCGAGGAGAGGCGGCGCTTCATCACAGCCAAATACCGGGAGGGGAAATACCGCCGGTACCATCCGCTCTTCGGCAACCAGAAAGAACTCAACAATGTAAGATTAATTTTTATATTTATTTTAGCTCTCAACAAATGGACTAATGTGAAAAAAGCATAGATGGACATGTAGCACTCGTTATGTGCAACGCAGCAGCCACATTAGCTAGTTCACAAAATATCAGAAATTTTATACAACAGTATTACAATAGAAAAATATATAGGCAGTAAATCCGGGGTTGGACCAGTATCAGAAGACTCTTTAGATTCGCTCGGAGGGCTTTGATTAAAATACAACAGACCGGGATATTTATACAGAGTTCAAGATGCAGGTTATTTATTAAAAGAACAAAAATAAATAAAATGTACCTTTAGTGACTATGAAGAGAATATGGGTGTGGATGAAATTAAATGGGGAAAGGAAAAAATAATAAAAAGGGGATGTGGCTTAATTCAATGGGGCTTAGTACTGTAAATTCACCGAATGAGTTAATAAACAAAACAAAAATCCAAAACCTCAAAATAAAGAAATACAGTGCATCTATGCAGTATCAAGTAAATCAGAACACAATCTGCTCAACAACCCTTACAGAACTCATTTACTAATCACAATCTTCTTTGTGAAACAGCATTTAAATGTTCAAAAAAACCCAACAGTCCCTTTTTTTTTGTTTGTTTCAGTCCGTGTCTCTTCTTCTTTTTTTTTTTATGATTTGAGTTTGCTATTGTCAGAAAAAAGTGTGTCTCTTCACTACCCGGGTAGACTACGTTTTTTTAGAGAGTGTGTGTGTGTGACTCTGCTCCTCTTATCTGTTTCCCTCCTCGAGGCGCCGTTGGGGCTCGGGTGGCGGGAAAACGCTCGCATAGGATTCTGGGGATCGTAGTTTCAGGGTTGGCTCGCCATCTTGGATTTGACAAGTTCACTCGTTTCTCCCGTCTATTAAAACAACCTATATAATACAGGACTTTGTTAAGTAAGTCTGTATAGAGCGAATATTCATCTTAACGTGTCTCTAACCGAGTAAAGAGCAAAAATACACACTTATAATCACATATATACACATATAAACAAAACGCTGGCTTAGCCTACAAATTAATAACGTTACTGAACTCAGTCATTTCACAGCACTTTCTCACATATTTCTCACTCCGGTTGTTTTAATAACCTTCTAACTTCACTATCAACACTTTTAACAGCTTAGAACATGAAAACACTAAGTTATATTAGCAAACTCTTTCCTAATCAGCAATATATGAACTCACCGGAGTCTCCCTCAATCAAACAGCGCAAAAGTTTATCCAACTCGGTTGATAACTAAAAAATCTCCAACGAGGGTACTTGTGTATCACTGTAGTACAGTTTAAACAGCGTCTTTACTCAATATTTCCTCACACAAAATGGACATTTATCTCTAGCTCCGTGCAGCACACACACGCTGGGAGAGAGCAAGGTAGAGAGAGAGGGGTGGGGGGGGAGGGGTGGAGAGAGGGAAAAGTGGGAGAGAGGGAAAAGTGGGAGGGGTCTACACACAGGCTCCTCAGAATGGCTTTACCCAAAGAGTGCTTATTTTACCAGGGTTACATCCTCCCCGCCTAGAATCTACATGCGTCCCTGCATGTTACTTTAACTTTCATTACCAGCTATAAGCTGAGCAAGTTCAAGGTTTTCTGGGTTCAAAGCTTGAGTAAAAGCCTTATCAAGTCCACTGAATAAAGACTGCATCACTAAGACTAGTGGATTTCCCAGTGACTGATAAGTTAACCTCTCTGGGACTGACCTCTGTCTAGTAGACCTTCTTAACTCTGCTTCTACCACAGACTTTGGCTGAACAGTAATTGGTTCAGTTTCAGTAAGTGTAACTGATGGACACTCAGGCTGCACTATAGATGCATCATTGTCAATGTCAATGTCATGTTTTACATCTAAAGAATCAGGCTTGACTCTTTCTAAAGAACTTTCAGATACAACAGGTACAGGTGGTTCTTTACACACATTGTCTTGACTGGTTTCTTGGACTGAATGTACTTGTGACTCTGTATCAGGAAGAGTCTTTTCAAGGATTTCACTTGTGCTTGGGACTTCTCTTGAGACATTGCAAGTTTCCAAAGTCTTTGGACAGAAAACTTCAACATCTGGGCTTAGACTTTGAACTTGTCTTTCTCCAGTTACTGGATAGATCCTTGTTTCAACTACAATGCCATCTTTGGGAAAGAATTCTTGAACAGAATAGTCTTCTTCATCAGTATCACCTTCAGGCGTTTCATCCTCCATTAAAGTTTCTGAAACATCAACATCTAAATGAGTAGCGGGTGGCTCAACCTCAACTACTTCAGCGCTTTTATTGGTATCTGGCATTTGAGCGAGGAATCCACAAGGCAGTAACAAGTCTCTGTGCAGAGTTCTTTCTGGTCCTCCAGACGTTTTTGGAGCGACAACATACACAGGGGAATCACCAATCTGTTTCACAACCTTGTAGACTTCTTGACTCCATCGGTCACTTAATTTGTGCTTTCCTCTTAGACCTACGTTTCGGACGAGAACGCTGTCTCCAGGTTCAAGGACAGATTCACGAACTCTTTTGTCATAGTGTGCTCGGTTCCTGGAAGCATTTTTCTCGCTATGCTCAACTGCAAGTTTGTAGCTTTCCCTTAGGCTTTCTCTCAAGTTCTTGACATACTCTGAATGAATTGTAGCAGTCTGTTCTCTGGGAAGTCCAAAAGCAAGATCAATTGGTAGGTTAGGGTCTCTACCAAACATGAGCTGATATGGGGAAAATCCAGTCGTGTCGTTTTTTGTACAATTATAAGCATGAACTAACGGTTGCACAAAAATCACGCCACCTCCCTTTATCCACTTCCTGGAGGGTTCCTAGCATACTAAGGAGAGTCCTGTTCATCCTTTCAACTGGATTTCCTCTCGGATGGTAGGGAGTGGTACGAGTCTTTTTAATTCCAAGTAGTTGACACAGCTCTTTTATCAAAGCAGACTCAAAATCGCGACCTTGATCACTATGTAGCCGTTCAGGGAATCCATAGTGAATGAAAAAACTGTTCCATAGAGTCTTGGCCACGGTCTTCGCTTTTTGGTCCGAAGTGGGAACAGCGACTGCATACTTCGTGAAATGGTCAGAGATAACAAGAATGTCTTTCGTCCCTCTACGATCTGGCTCTAATGAGAGGTAATCAATACAGACTAACTCCATAGGTCTGCTAGTTCTAATGTTGACAAGCGGAGCGCTTCTTTCCGCAGCAGCTTTTCGACGAATACAGCGTTCACAGGTTCTGACTTTCTTTTCCACCTCAACTTGCATGTGTGGCCAGTAGAACCTGGTACGGACAAGATCAAGTGTTCTGTCAATTCCCATGTGTCCCATGGAATCATGGAGATTGTCAAGAGCTATTTGGCGATACGTTTTTGGAAGAACGAGCTGAAAAGACGGCTCACCTCTAACCATTCGCCTTCGATAGAGCACATTATTGTCTAGGACAAGCTGATCTCTCACTCTTAGCAACAACTGCACTTCTCTGTCTTCTCGCTGTTTGGCTCTGTAAGACACTCTTTTCCCAGAAGTTATTAGAGAAATAACGCGATTGATGGCTGGATCATTTCGTTGCTCTGAAATCCAGTCTTGTTGAGACATTGAGGGTAATGTACTAGACCCAGGGATCAGTTCAGTGCATGTATACTCTGTCGGAATGGCATCGACATTCATAGCAAGGCATTCAATGATGGCTGGGGTGTTATCCACACAGTTGGACTTGTACAGATGTATCTGACAGACAGCTTTAACAGCTTCTTGTGGGAAGACTGGTTGATCGTCTTCTATGAGGCGAGAAAGGAACTGCTTAACTCTGTCATCCTCAGCTTGTAAACTTGAGTCAGATTCTAGCTGAGCATGAGGGCGACGAGAAAGTCCATCAGCATCTTGATTTCTTTTTCCAGCTCTATATCTTATGCTGAAATTAAAGGTTGACAATGCAGCTAACCATCTGTGTCCGGCAGCATCCAATTTAGCCGATGTTAGAACATACGTCAAGGGGTTATTGTCGGTCATGATGGTGAACTCTGCTCCATAGAGATAATCAAAGAATTTGTCAGTGACTGCCCATTTTACAGCCAAAAATTCTAATTTGTGGGTAGGATACCTTTTCTCTGAATAGGACAACCCTCTGCTAGCATAGGCTATGACTCTAAGTTGCCCATCTTGTTGCTGATAAAGTGCTGCGCCTAACCCTTGAATGCTGGCGTCTGTATGTAAAACATAGGGTAGATGTGGATTTGCAAAACCTAGGATGGGAGCAGTTGTCAATTTCTCAATGAGCGTGTTAAATGCTTCGTCACACTTTTCATTCCACTTTTCTTGGAGTGGTCCTCCAGAATCTTGGTCGACAAGTTGGTGGGGTTTCCCCCTTGAGCGTCGTTTTTGGGGAATATAGCCAACAGTCAGATCATTTAATGGGCGTGCAATCTTTGAGTAGTCCTTGACAAAACGCCTGTAGTACCCTGTGAAGCCAAGAAAAGATTTGAGCTCACGGATATTTCTAGGTTTAGGCCAAGTTGTCAGGGCGGATATCTTCTCAGGGTCCGTCTCAACCCCATCTTCTGAGACAATATGACCGAGGTAACGAACAGACCTTCTGAAGAAGTGACATTTTTCTGGGGAAAGTTTAAGTCCGAAATCTTTCAGCTTTGTTAGTACACGCATCAGACGACTTTCGTGTTCTTCCAAGGTGTCAGAGAAAACGATTAAATCGTCCAGAAAGACCAACACTTCCTTCAAATTCATAGTTCCCATGCACTTTTCCATGACACGTTGGAAGGTACTTGGAGCGTTAGTCACCCCTTGAGGAAGCCGATTAAATTCCCAGAACCCCATCGGAGTAACAAAGGCCGTCTTATGTTTGTCTTCCTCCTCCACTTCCACTTGATAGTATCCTGACTTTAAATCCATGACTGAAAACCATCTGGAACCATGTAATGCTGAGAAAGTTTCCTCAATATTGGGCAATGCATAAGCATCTTTTATAGTCTGGCTGTTTAACTTCCTGTAGTCGACGCAAAGTCTGATAGCGCCGCTTTTCTTTTTGACGACAACCACAGGTGACGCAAAAGAGCTTTCTGATTCTCGGATTATGTTTGCATCTTGTAGTTCTTTTAAGTGAAGTCGCACAGCGTCATAATCTGATGGATGGATAGGCCTAGCTCTTTGCTTAAATGGTGTGGGGTCAGATAGCCGAATACGATGTGTGACTGCAGTAGTATGACCATAATCTAGGTCACCATTGGCAAACACTTCAGGAATGGAGTTTAGATTTGCAGTTATTCTGTCTTTCCACTCAGCACTCAATTGAGATTCTTCCAAGTCGAACGAAATCATGCTCTGACCACCAACAGGAGCTAATAAGCTACAGGAGGCTGAAGGATGCTCATGAGACTTGGTCTCTGAAACTCTTTGGGACTGGGGAAGAGAAACAGCTTTCGGTACAAACAGCTCAGCTATAACGCGCTTTGCAGGAATGGATATGGTATGGTCAGTTTCATTCTTGATCAGAACAGGAACTTTAAAAGAATTTGTGGAGGGACTGGTCATGATATAACTACAAGAAACAAGACCACCGGGCAAACTCGGCAGAACTGGTGGCTCAACCAGTAACGGAGATCCTGGTGTGTGTAGCACATTTCTCACATAGCCTGACAAGGCAACTTTCTGTCCTGCAGAGATGACAACATTGCTCTTGCTCTGTAATTTCACTTTACCGACTCTGCCGCCTTCTTGATTTGCTTGGTGTCTACGACATAGGTTCTTGAAAAGAGCAGAATAAGCATGGGTCCCTTTACACCCATTGGATGCAAGGTCAGAACAGAGAGAGGAACTATAAAGCATGTCCAAGGTGTTTGTGCCGATAAGCACAGGAATAGCAATGTTGGACCTACAGTCTGGAATGACTAAAGCCAGTGTGCTTACTTCAGCTGGCTGTCCAGTAATGCTGCTGTCAAAATGAATGCTAACAGCAGTATAGCCAAGATAGGGAACAACATGGCCTCCAGCACCCTCAACTTCGAGGAGGTCCTTTAAAGGAAATATCGGATGTGAGGATAAGAACTGCTCATGAAAAGACTTTGACAGTGTGGTTACCTGAGAACCAGAATCAAGAATGGCGTGACACTTGTTGCCTTCAATAATGACAGTGGCCATGCATTTAGGGCCTACTAGTCCATCAATAAGATTGCTGCAAGGTTGACTCTCAAGACAGCTCTCACACATAACTCTCTGTTTTCTTACGGCTTGGCTGGGACAAGTATTAAGAAAACGGGTCTCAGTCTGTCCCTCTACTGGGACCCTGGCCTGTTTAACGACTGGCCATGTCTAAGCTTCCACTCATCTTGTTTTGCTCGTAGCTCTTTGTACTTTTGGTCAACCAGCGACTTATTCATGGCTTCAACACACTGCCGTGCAATATGACCATCTTGTCCACATCTGAAACAAAACCAGGCTTTTGGCTGAGATGGAGGCATAGCCTGATGGACAGGGGGAACAGCTCTGGGTCTGGGAGGTGCTTGGTAAGACAAAGAGTTAGCTTGAACACCAGAGGAACTTTCTTGGCTTGTGTGTTTTAGGGAATCTCTGTTTTCTTTCTTTGATTTTTGTTCTCTGAGCTGTAGCTTTACATCAGCAAGCTCTTTCCTTAGCTGTTCTGTCTCACACATGTATTTTTGTAGTGTTTCAGCATGAGGATCTAACCGTGGGGACATTTCCAGTGCAGAGTGAAAATTCAAGGACGGCTTTTGCTTTGAATTGCTGAAATGACGTTGCATTCTTTCGAGTTTTGAAGATCTCCTGTCTTCTTCAGTTTGGAGCAAGAGAAGAAACTGTGCAAAATCTGGAGGATTACTGATCTTTGCTTCCAACTGTAAGCTAAGTATGAGGGTGTGATCCCAGCAACCACGGATGAATTGTTTTAGTAAGTGGCGTTTTGCATTAGACTGTTCTACACCTCCTCTTTTGATTGCAGAACCAAGAAGAACTTGTAGTCTTTGGAGATAATCAGAGGGTTTTTCTCCAGAATTTTGGTGGGTATTCAAGAATTTTGCAAAAATTTCTTCTCCATCTTCAATGAAACCATAAGCAGATTCAAGCAGGGTGACATACTCTTCTGGATGAGCAGATGGACCAAGCTGCTTTACTACTGTTGCTGCTGGTGGGAGAAGACTCTCTAAAATCTTCCTCCTCTGAGCATCGACAGGAAGACGGTCTTGGAACATAAGCTCCACATGAAGGCACCATGTTTCAAAGTCTACCTCTCCAGGTGGCTTTGGTGTCTTCCCTGAGAAGGTTCGTAGCCATTTAGACCCATAACTCTGTGCTGGCAGTGATTCATTTCTCATAACATGTTCTACTACTACCCTTTGTATGTCGGGAGGATTCAACATGTCAGTACTCAAGGGTTCAGGGGTAACCTGGCATGGTTTTTGTGCTTTTTGGGAAGAATTTAGGGGAGTAGGGCTAGCACTAACAAGTGCTTTGTGAGGCGATAAGGTTGTACTTGCACTAGTGTCAGAGGAACTGTCAGACTCACTATCCCTACACTCATTTTCTGCAACATGTCTAGCCTGAACTGCAGGTTGGAGCTCTGGTAAGTTGCTTATGCTATCAAGAAACCACTGGACATTTGCTGCGCTAGGAATCTCAACAGGGAAATCAGGTTCAAGTCCCAAAATGGGAGCTTCAGAACTAAACTCAACAATGACTATTGGTTCACCTGTGTGCTTTGTCTGGAGCTGGACAACTTTGGTTATAGTACCATATTTATCTAGTACAGCTACTATTTCATCCTGTGTTTCGCTACCTGAGAGACCAGAAACATATAGTGACCTGCTAACATTTACACCATGCAACTCAATATCCATAATGGACATATGACCCAATTATTTAAATAAAAGGGAAAAATTTGTAAATGTGTAAAATATTAAAGTAGTCTGGTTGCAAATCGTCTAAAACCCTCCTGGCTGAGCTCGCCACAATAAGCGATGTAGCACTCGTTATGTGCAACGCAGCAGCCACATTAGCTAGTTCACAAAATATCAGAAATTTTATACAACAGTATTACAATAGAAAAATATATAGGCAGTAAATCCGGGGTTGGACCAGTATCAGAAGACTCTTTAGATTCGCTCGGAGGGCTTTGATTAAAATACAACAGACCGGGATATTTATACAGAGTTCAAGATGCAGGTTATTTATTAAAAGAACAAAAATAAATAAAATGTACCTTTAGTGACTATGAAGAGAATATGGGTGTGGATGAAATTAAATGGGGAAAGGAAAAAATAATAAAAAGGGGATGTGGCTTAATTCAATGGGGCTTAATACTGTAAATTCACCGAATGAGTTAATAAACAAAACAAAAATCCAAAACCTCAAAATAAAGAAATACAGTGCATCTATGCAGTATCAAGTAAATCAGAACACAATCTGCTCAACAACCCTTACAGAACTCATTTACTAATCACAATCTTCTTTGTGAAACAGCATTTAAATGTTCAAAAAAAACCCAACAGTCCCTTTTTTTTTGTTTGTTTCAGTCCGTGTCTCTTCTTCTTTTTTTTTTATGATTTGAGTTTGCTATTGTCAGAAAAAAGTGTGTCTCTTCACTACCCGGGTAGACTACGTTTTTTTAGAGAGTGTGTGTGTGTGACTCTGCTCCTCTTATCTGTTTCCCTCCTCGAGGCGCCGTTGGGGCTCGGGTGGCGGGAAAACGCTCGCATAGGATTCTGGGGATCGTAGTTTCAGGGTTGGCTCGCCATCTTGGATTTGACAAGTTCACTCGTTTCTCCCGTCTATTAAAACAACCTATATAATACAGGACTTTGTTAAGTAAGTCTGTATAGAGCGAATATTCATCTTAACGTGTCTCTAACCGAGTAAAGAGCAAAAATACACACTTATAATCACATATATACACATATAAACAAAACGCTGGCTTAGCCTACAAATTAATAACGTTACTGAACTCAGTCATTTCACAGCACTTTCTCACATATTTCTCACTCCGGTTGTTTTAATAACCTTCTAACTTCACTATCAACACTTTTAACAGCTTAGAACATGAAAACACTAAGTTATATTAGCAAACTCTTTCCTAATCAGCAATATATGAACTCACCGGAGTCTCCCTCAATCAAACAGCGCAAAAGTTTATCCAACTCGGTTGATAACTAAAAAATCTCCAACGAGGGTACTTGTGTATCACTGTAGTACAGTTTAAACAGCGTCTTTACTCAATATTTCCTCACACAAAATGGACATTTATCTCTAGCTCCGTGCAGCACACACACGCTGGGAGAGAGCAAGGTAGAGAGAGAGGGGGGGGAGGGGGAGGGGTGGAAAGAGGGAAAAGTGGGAGAGAGGGAAAAGTGGGAGGGGTCTACACACAGGGTCCTCAGAATGGCTTTACCCAAAGAGTGCTTATTTTACCAGGGTTACAGACACATTTGTGTATGGCTTAAAGCAGCAGAATGTGAGATTTGGGGCCCTAGTTTATTTGATCTATAGGCGAGCCATTATTCGTGCACCATGCAGTTGATTTAGGCATGTCAGTGTGTCTTTGCTCTCGTAACGACAGGAAAAGTACATTTGCGCAGCTCAAAATACAAAAAATCATGTATTAATTATCTTAATTAATCATGGTTGTGTGAAATAAACCAATCAGCGTGTCACTTGCCATTTTCTTTAAGAGCCAGGTGCGCTCTGACTTTGGTGAATTGCTATTTTAATGGAGCAGGGCTTCTTTGCTTATGTGTAAGCAGCTCTTTTACGGAGCAGCAATGTTATTTTATTGTGTATTCTGTTTATTTTTTATGTAAAAATTGGTTTTGTGCTTGTGCCTGCATGTCCATGTTTATGTAACAAGCCAGGTTGTATACACATTGGGCGAGTGCAATGTGCCTGTGTTTCCAAGATTGCAATAAATGTCTGACTAACTCAATACAACCTAGACAGATGTCAACAGTGGTGCACCTGGGGTTTCCATTGCCAAGATATCAATACACCAGGAATTTACCTGAACACACCTCACTTCCCGATCACCATGCCCATCAGCGTAGATATTAGGGGTGTCACGATTCTCTAAATCCTCAATTCGATTATATTTCCGATTTGAGGGTCACGATTCGATTCAATTCTCGATTTTCTTTTTTATTATATATTTACATTTTATTATTTTATGCCTCATAAAATTTAAATAATATATTATTTATTATTATTATTATTATTATTATTATTATTATTATTATTTATTAATATATATATGGTAATGCCATCTAGTGACTTTTTTGGTAGCAACAGTGTGCACTATTAAAACTGCAACGTGCAAAATAAAATAAAAAAAAATAAAAAAATAGGAACAATTAAAGCCTTAACAAACTGAACTCTATCCTACTATAACAGTTAAACATGAAAAATAAGACTCGGTCCCTGAGAATTACAAGTTTTTTTCTTTAAGAAAGATATATTATTAACTTTATCTGAGAGAAAGTTGTTTTTTTTAATTCAATGGAAAGCAACAGGTGTAGTCAATCATAAGTTTAAGATTTTTAATCCACCTCACTGTGATCTATAGTCAGTGTTCTCAAGTCACACTGACACACGCATTTCAGCGAGTTCACACGCTCTCACCTGCGCGCACCCACCCCTCCGTCAGATACAGATACAAAACCTGCGCGCACCCCAACCCCCCCTCCCCCCCTCCCCCGTTGCACAGATAAAAAAACAGTGATCACACTCCTGCCGACACTCAAAACTTGAGAGCCCTTTCTTTAATTCTATAAGTCCGTTTTCAGTTTCTCCTCCGTGGCTGAAAGGCAGCTGTTCTCTGCCTCTCACACAGCAGAACTGAGGGCGGGCTCTCTCTATTTACATGAATAGGATGCGCTGTGTTGGTGCTGCCCCATTTGCGTAGCGCGCTGCGCCATTTGCGTAGCGCGCGCGGGAGGGATCGTCGATTCTCGTTTTGACTTCGATACTCGAGACCATGACCTCATTTCGATCGATTTCGATAAAATATCGAGATCGTGACACCCCTAGTAGATATGTTATTAGAAGCACTGTTGGTACTTAAATGGCGCAGACAGAAGGCATGAAAATAGACTGTTGGCGAGTGTAAGATAGCAATGGGCTCCTCTGGCTGTAGAAGAATGTAATTCACTTTAATATCACTGCAGTAAATTGCATTTATTAAGTAATTTTCCCGTCAGACTTGACCCTACCCTGTGTGTTGTGTGTGAGTTTGTTTTGAGCTTTTTTGACCTTTTCATTTTGGAAATGCCTTCAATTCTAAAGGTGTGTAGAATTTCTCTGTAAAAACACCTGGCTTTAGGCATGGTGCCTATTCAAAGGTTTATGTTTCTCTGCTCCTGAGAGTCCAATTCTATTGGCTAATACTTCTCTACAAAGACTAGACATACAAGTCACTTGAATTCCACATTTGCTGCACTTTTTGGTATTTTTATTGAAATTTACCCCAGTTTCAGAGGGGAATCTATCAGCCAGTATGAAACAAAATGTCCTAAGATGAACAATCCGAAGGTCAGCTTATCTTGTCTGGCCCTGACAAAAACATATTTATAGACTGACATAGCACAGTAATAATGGACTGGTTAGACATAAATATCAAAGGAACATCTACATGGAATGTACATCTGAATGCAAGCTGTTTTAACTTAGATCTGAAAACTTTAGATTATCAGCTGATCAAGCTGATGTTGTTGGAAGCTAAAGTAGAATGAGAACAGTCCTGTAGGTGGTCAGGGTCAAAGGTCTAGGACCTTCTCAAGCTTGCTTGACCTCTCTCAGACTTGTAAATAGAGGGAATTTTTTAGCAGATCTGCTTTGGAATGTCTACTGCAAAACAGCAGTTTAGGAGTAGGTTAGTTAAATAATAAGCAATATATTATAAATACATTAGAAATAAATACTGAAGTCATACTTAAGACTATTCAGGAACACATAAGGAATCATTTAGTAAGTTAAAAGTGTTACACAAACCAAAATACTCTGTGAAGCCTTTAGGTTTTCTTTTATCTGGGGTGCTGGTAACTTGCGGTTTCTGAGGCTGGTAACTCTGATGAACTAATCTTGTGCAACACAGAAAACTCTTGCTCTTTTTTCCTGGGACGGTACTGATGAGAGGCCCAAGAAGAATACTTTCAAAATTCTTGAAATGTTTCGGATTGCCCGACTTTAATTATTATTATTTTTTTTTTTACTTTGCTTTACTTAGTTGGGTAGTTCTTATCATAATATGGATTATAACATTACTCAAATAGAGCTGTTCACTGTATACCTGTAACTCTATCTCTTCACAGCTTTACAACTGATGCTCTCAAACACACTCTCTAAAAAACTCTCTAAACTCTTTGCTATAATGATCGTCACTGATTGGTTGGATGTTATTTTAGCTGTATTGGTCACGCTAGCTGAGCTGATCTGACTGTGTGCTGTGGGACTTTCTCCTCAGTCCGTCGTTGGTGTTTGCAGGCTTTGTTTTCCCCAGCGACTCCTCCCCCCTCCAGCCTCCCACTTTTCCCAGAATCTCTCTCTTTCTTTCTCCGCGGGTCAGCACTGTCTGACCACTGTACTGACTCTGTCCTTCCCCAGAGACGGGATTTCCCTCTTTCAGCACTGAAGACCAGATTTCTCTGCATTTACAGACTACAGACAGATTTTACACAAACCTACAGGGATGAAAAAGTGAGAGACAGAAAAGCAAAACAAAAATCAGGAGAGAGAGATGGAAAGGACAGAAGAGTGAAAGATAAAGAAAGGAGAGAGTCAGAGAGAAGAAAAGAGGCAGAAAAAAAGAGAGTGGGGGAAAAGAGGGAAAGTTAAATATTACAAAGAAAAAAGAAAAGGGAAATAAATTAGAGCAAAAGGGAAAGAGAGTGTAGTGAAAGAAAAATTGAGAAAAAGAGTGAGTGAGAAAAGAGAAAAAGAGAGAGGAAAAGTGAGAGTGTGAGGAAAAAAGAGAGAAAGAGAAAAGAGTGAGTGAGAGAAAGGAAAGAGGAAATAGGAGAGTAAAAGAAAAAGATCAATAAAAGAAAAAGAAGAGGGACAAAAGTCAGAGGGCTGGAAAGACAGATAGATAAGAAAAAAGGAAGGACAAGAGAGGGAAAGGAAAAGAACATGAGAGAAAAGAAAGAGCTGGGAAAAGAGAAATATAAATGAAAGGAAGAGGACAAAAAATGGAGGGTGAAGAGTGAGTAAGAGAGAAGAAAAGAGATAAATGACAGAAAAAAGATGTGTAAGAGAGAGAAGGGTAAAGACTGAGTCGGAGAAATGAAAGAGAAAAAGGGAGAACAAGTGTTGGAGAGAAAAGTAACAAAAAAGAGAGTACGGTGAGAAGAAGAGAAAGAAAAGGATTAAAGAAAGAGAGGGGAGAGAAAAAAAACAGAGGGGAAAAAGGGAGAAGAGGGAGAGAGAGAATGGAGTTTCTTTGCTTCCATGCTGCTCTGTTGATCTTGAGTGCACACTCTCTTTTCCCAGGTGGGCGGAGCTTGGCTTGTAATCCGTCCCAGTTCAGCCCAGCCCCCTTCCACATGCACATACACACACACACACAAACACACACTCAGCCTAGAGTCTGATTTTTTCAGGCGCACTGTACACACATGCAGCACAGAACAGAACACACACTCTCACACACACACACAGAGGACAGAACACACACAGAAGACAGAACACACTTAGGCTGAGACCCTCATGGATGTAGTGGAGTAACAGTGCAGCACGACTTGGGTAAGACCAGCAGTGTTTGTGCAGCTCTGTACTTACTTTGTGTGTGTGTGTGTGTGTGTGTGTGTGTGTGTGTGTGTGTGTGTGTGTGAGTGTGAGACAAACTACTCAACTGACATTTGAAATGCTTCTCGGTTCCTCTGTGCAGTTTTTACACCCTGCCTTAAACTTGTGTGTGTGTGTGTGTGTGTGTGTGTGTACTTGTTTATGTGGCCCACTGAACTTTGACTTTGAATCACAACCAATAATTACCCAGTCAATCCCATCTGTGTTCACTGTAAATGGAGAGAGAGAGAATGAGAGAGAGAGAGAGGGAGAGCGAGAATGAGAGAGAGAGCGAGAATGAGAGAGAGAGAGAGAGAGAGAGAGAGAATAAGAGAGAGAGAGAGTTTTTGGTGTAAAGAAGAGACACCTATGGGGATAGTAAAATAAGTAAAGAAGAAAAAAGGTATAGAGAAAAACGTACATAAATAAAGGAGAGAGAGAGAGAGAGAAAGTGCTACCAGTCAAAAGTTCAGACATCACTTTTCATTTAATGTTTTCTTTTTTTTTTATTATGTTTTACATTGTAATTGTAATATTAAAGCTATAAAGCATGTACATGCTGAATTATTCTGAGAAGGGGTCTCCAAACTTTTGACTGGTCCTGTAAGTAAAGGAGAGAGAGGTATGTAAAAGGTGTACAAGTAAAGGGGCGTAAGAGAGGTATAGGGATACTGTATAGGTAGATAGAGATAGTATATACATAAAGGGGAGAGTGAGAGACCTATGGAGATATACAGTATACAAGTACAGTATATAAAGTGTTATATACGTGAAGTAAAATAGGGACTTATTGAGATATTATAGAACTATATAAGGGACAGAGCTATAATGATAGTTGACAGAAATAAAGGAGCGAGAGATATAGAGAGCTATGGAGAAACTTCATGAGTCAGAGAGAGGAGAGAGACCAATGGAGATATAAGTTATTTAAATACACTATACTTATATATGGTAGCATATAAGTAAAGAAAGAGGGCCTTATTGATTTATAACTAAAGAGAAAGGGAGAGCTCTAGGGATAGTTGACAGAAGTAATGGAGAGAGAGAAGGAGAGAGAGCTGTAGAGAAAGTTAATGAGTCAAAGAGGGAGAGAGAGAGAGTGGGGGATGGAATGGACGAGTGTCTCTCATTCTTTCATTCTTTGTTTGGAGGCTCAGTCTTACCTTTCTGAATGGACAGCATTGTCTCTCTATCTCCCTCCCTCGCAGTGTGTGTGTGTGTGTGTGTGTGTGTGACAACAATTTATTTTTTTTACTGTGATCCCGTTTACACAAACACCACTTTTGTTTTCTTGCCAGTAGAATGAACACACACACGTACAGTGTGAAAGTGTGTTTGTAGTTACAGTAGATGGTGTGTGTGTGTGTGTGTGTGTGATCATACTGAAGCATGTGGAATCTCTCCGCCTGATTGTTTTTCTTCTCTCCATTCAGCCCTTCATTTCCAATGTGTGTGTGTGTGTGTGTGTGTGTGTGTGTATATATGAGTGTGTGTGTTTGTGTTACCCCCCTCCTCCCCCCATTAAACATCATCCTAATCAGTGTAAACGATGCTTCTCTTTCATCCTGCTCCCTTCTTCCGTTCTGCTGGAGGAGAAGGAGAGGAGTGTGTGATGGCGAGTGTGTTTTTGGAGGACACGCCCTCAGAAGAAGTTGTCTAAGAGCCCAGGAACTCTACTGACTGTGTGTGTGTGTGTTACACAGCATATTACATTTCCTGGCCCTCTCCTGATATCAGCTGCAGATGTGAGCAGTCTGAGCTGGGCTGATTCCTCTGATTATGAGGCTGCTATGGTTGCCAGATCTTTACTGTAAATCCATGACTGTATTGGACTGAAGAGTGTGACTGTTTTTACAGTATAGTAAAAAAAGAATTCACTGTGGTTTCCAGACCTTTACCGACTGTAAAGTGTAACTTTAGACAAAATGATCCACCTTATTCTGCATGTTAATGACAAGGGGGTGGCCACGGTTTCACCCACAGTTACAATAAATGTACAGAATGAGTGATATAGAATACTCAGTTAGTTATAGGGTGTCACATTTCTTAAAGAATAAAAAGAATTTTTCTTGAATAGCAGTGTTATAAGTGTTAATAACAGCACAGGAATATCAGTGTTTTCAGAAGTTCCAATATAACTTATATCCACCACCTTTCACAGAAGATGAGCTGGTAAATTATCTTGTTAGCTAGCTGAATTTGCTAGTTTCCCAATGAATACATATTTAGAGATTTCCATCATCCCAGTGTTTTATTATATACTCAAGAAACTGAAAGACAGAATTGGTTCTGTTTTACATGATAGCTAACCAGACTATCTGTGTATATTGTATAAATAACTCTAAGGATTGGTACACAGTGTTATATAGTGGTTGCCAGATCTGTACTGTAAATTCGTGCTTATTGGAATAATAGCTGTATTGTGCTGCTTTGATCTTGTAGTTACTGTAGAGCTACTGTTCATATTTGAGCATATGAAAGTGTGTGTGTGTGTGTGGGGGGGGTAAGCCTTTACAAGGGAATTTTGTGTTTTACAGTGGTGTAGTTCCTCTTTAGGTGTGTTTGAGTGTGAGTGTGTGCATGCGATTTGCAGCATCAGTTCATGTCTGCACTTGTTTGCATTTTCCATGGCATGTTCAAAGTCATAACAAGACACTTACTACACACACACACACACACACACACACACTCTCAATCCGTAATCCTTGGATACTCTACACAACTTTGGAAGCAGATTATAAACAGATTGGATATAGTAAACTACCCCACTGTTTTTATAAAATCCGAACCAATATAGAGCTACACTACACCTCTGGACATGATACACTACACCACCAGATTCCTGACCACACACACCACCAAATATGTGAATGATGTTACCTTGGAGATACAGATACAGCCAGCATGGAGGTGCACCAGCTTGGGTAAATTTCTGGGTCTGATAAGGTGGTGGGTGGTTGGGTAAAGTGGTGGGTGGTTTGGTATAGTGCTGGGCTGGGTAAAGTGGTGTGTGAAAAACCATTGAGTGAAATGGTGAATGTTTGAGTAAAATGGTGAATGTTTGAGTAAAGTGATGAATGTTTGGGTAAAGTGGTGAATGTTTGGGTAAAGTGTTGGATGTTTGAGTAAAGGGATGAATGTTTGGGTAAAGGGATGAATGTTTGGGTAAAGTGGTGAATGTTTGGGTAAAGTGGTGAATGTTTGAGTAAAGTGGTGAATGTTTGAGTAAAGTGGTGAATGTTTGGGTAAAGTGCTGGTTGTTTGAGTAAAGTGCTGGTTGTTTGAGTAAAGTGGTGAATGTTTGGGTAAAGTGGTGAATGTTTGGGTAAAGTGGTGAATGTTTGGGTAAAATGGTGAAATTTTGAGTAAAGTGGTGAATGTTTGGGTAAAGTGGTGAATGTTTGAGTAAAGTGTTGAATGTTTGGGTAAAGTGGTGAATGTTTGGGTAAAGTGCTGGTTGTTTGAGTAAAGTGTTGAATGTTTGGGTAAAGTGGTGAATGTTTGAATAAAGGGATGAATGTTTGAGTAAAGTGGTGAATGTTTGAGTAAAGTGGTGAATGTTTGGGTAAAGTGGTGAATGTTTGGGTAAAGTGGTGAATGTTTGAGTAAAGTGGTGAATGTTTGAGTAAAGTGGTGAATGTTTGGGTAAAGTGGTGAATGTTTGGGTAAAGTGCTGGTTGTTTGAGTAAAGTGCTGGTTGTTTGAGTAAAGTGGTGAATGTTTGGGTAAAGTGGTGAATGTTTGGGTAAAGTGGTGAATGTTTGGGTAAAGTGGTGAATGTTTGAGTAAAGTGTTGAATGTTTGGGTAAAGTGGTGAATGTTTGAGTAAAGTGTTGAATGTTTGGGTAAAGTGCTGGTTGTTTGAGTAAAGTGTTGAATGTTTGGGTAAAGTGGTGAATGTTTGAATAAAGGGATGAATGTTTGAGTAAAGTGGTGAATGTTTGGGTAAAGTGGTGAATGTTTGAGTAAAGTGGTGAATGTTTGAGTAAAGTGGTGAATGTTTGGGTAAAGTGTTGGTTGTTTGGGTAAAGTGCTGGTTGTTTGAGTAAAGTGGTGAATGTTTGGGTAGAGTTTTGGGTTGGGTATAGTTGCAGGTCTGGTAAAGTGGCGGGTTTAAGTCTGTTCAAACGGTTCTGACATCTGCGGGTAATGTGACAGTGATTTTACTGTTATATGAGTGTTATATTACTGGGCACAATCTATTAGAACAGCTGATAACAGTATAGAACCTGTGTTGGCAGGTTTATGATCAGTTTATGATTTGTTTATGGCAGTATTGTGCTGCAGAGTCATACGTCTCTATTTAACTGGCCTGAGAAACAGAGAATCAGAGGGAGAGGGGTATTGTCATCTGGACGTAAGGCCTTCTGAAACCAGATTTGAATGTTTTAATTCTTTTTTGGGTAAATTTACACCTGCATTTAAATGTGGATTATATATTAATCCACATAGAATCCAGCTGCACTTAACAAGTAGGTGTAAACACAACCTCTTCCATTTCATCATTTAAAGTAGCAGCCTATTTTGTTTTTATTTTAAATTTCCTCCTTGAACCTCTTTTTTTTGTGTGCGTGTTATATCTTGTATCTTGAGCTGATATTGAGCAGTGTGTTTGAAGGACTTGTCTGCTCTCCCAGACGTCTGATAATACGTCTGTCTAGGGTGCACGCCTCTGGCACATAAATTGCAAAAGCACATGTACAATTTATCTGTAGTAAAGTACAGATACACCTGTACAATGCACCTGTAGTAAAGTATTGCCACTAGAACAGGACTGTCTGAAGCAGATAGGCATGAACCTCTTGGCACCACGCCTAATACCAGGCTGTTGGGATGAGGAGGGATAATCATCCGACATCTTGGCATCACTAATGCTACTAATACACTAAATGTAGTCAAGTCATCACAACCACGCTCCAGTAGAAAATCTTCTCTCAAGAAAGTCTTCCCTCAAGAGTAGAGACTGTTACTCCAACAAAAGCAGCAAAAACTATTTTATGCTTGATTTAAGAAGAAACAAGAAATATGCAGGTGTCCCAAAATTTGAGACCATATTTTAAAGCATTATAAATACTCAGACTCCTAATACCTCGTCAAGACACACACACACACACATATATACAGTCTAGCTTGGGAGTTGGCCTGAATTGTGGCTTCATGGGGAATTTAAAGGATACACACACACTGACTCACTGTAAGCTACACGCACATTCTCAATTTCACACTCTAAGCTGTGTAAATCAGTGCATATGGAATGTGTGTGTGTGTGTGTGTGTGTATCCATCATGGGCTCTCCTAGTGTGCTCCCTTTCTTTGACATAAGGCATGTAGGTAAGCTGCCAAAGTCTACAATATATTTCCTAATGTTTGAGTGTGTTTGTGTGTGAGATGTAGATAGAGGTGTGTGTGTGTGTGTGCTGTAAGTGGGTTTAGTGGTGATGTGGTTTTCAGCTCTCAGCAGTAATCTCAAATGCTCCATCTTTACTGTCAGTCAGATCTTATAATTTGGCTAACATGTAATGAAAGCTTATGCACTCCAGTTAGCATCATGTAAGCTGCCTCTGCTTTCATGTCTGTAGTAAATTCTGTACCACAATAAACAGTAATCAATAATCAGGATGTTGATTTGATTTGATGTTTCTTTTAAAGCAGGTACACCCATTTCTGGATCTTTCTCACTTTGTGGAAAAGATGGAAAACAGCATAAAGACTGTAAAATGTTTTTTTTTTGGTAGCAGTTTTGTATGCAGGTCATGATCTAAGTACAGAAACAATCAAAACAATATTACTATGGTGCATTTTGCATATACTTTCTGTTTAGCAGCCTGATGCCCTGTGGGAAGAAGCTGGTTCTAAACTGACTCGTTCTGGTGTTTGGTATGCTTTGGTTCCTCCGTCAGAATGAGCCCTGACTTGCTTAATAATTGCTTTGTTATTGGTTGCAGTTTTATTGATCGGCTGACTATGTAGACAGGTGGTTGCTAATTTGTTGATAGATCATTGCTATGGTGTTGCTTAATGATTGCTTTGATGTTGAAAGATGTTTGCTGTGGTGTTGCTTGATGATTGCTTTGATATTGCTAGGTGGTTTCAAATTGGGTGCTGTGGTATTAATATTCTAAATAGAGGAACAGGTGGTTGCTATGATGTTGCAGTTGTATTGATTGGCTGACTATGGAGACAGGCAGTTGCTATTTTGTTGATAGGTGGTTGCTACGGTGTTGCTTGATGATTGCTTTGATATTGCTAGGTGGTTCCAAATTGGGTGCTGTGGTATTAATGTTCTAACTAGAGGAACAGGTGGTTGCTTAGGTGGTTGCAAAGTAAGTACTGTGGTGTTAATATTCTAAAAGTAGAGGAGCAGCTGGTTGCTATGATGTGTTGGTTGGCAGACTATCGAGACAGGTGTTTGCTAAATACGCCAGCAAATATCATTTTAAAATATTTAAGAGAATTGTTTAAAAAATGCAATTATCAGCTGTTACCGATACAATTGCGATGTCATTGTGCATTCCGAGCTCCTTGCTGAAGTGAACACCAAGGAACTCGAACCTACTGACCAAAATAGTGGCATTATTATTTTTCTTCTTTTCTTTTTTTTTTTTTTTTGTTATTCTTACTATTCTATAAGTAAGACATGATAAAACATGTGTGGGTCTGGCTACCCTCTTCTTAACAACTGGGCACCAAATTCCACACCTTGCAGTACCTGCAGTAGCACTCTGTTAACATCTGGACTGAAATAGTGTAGTTATCCAGCAGTGAGTGAGGTCTGTGTGTTTGTCTGAACTCTTGGTAATACTAATAATAACTCTTGTATGTAAGTAGTCAAAAAGTAGATTTTGCTTAGTTGTTTTTTCTCCATCTCCACAGCTGGAGAGAGATTGCTCGGATTTTTGCTGATTAAGCTGCTTGTAATCCGTCATATTTCCCTTTGATGCCCCAGTCACCTTATTCGTCCTAATCCTAATATGAAAACAGCTTCAAAAGGGAGTTTTAGGTCAGTAGTGAAAGATGATGTCCACCTTCCTCTTTATTCAGATGTATAGTATCAGTTAAAAGTTTGGACACCCCTTCTCATTCAGTGTTTTTCCTTTTTTTTATTTTTTATTTATGTTCTACATTGTAGATTCTACATTGTAGATTCTATTCTATTGTACATTGTAGATTCATGTGTAATTACATAGTGAACAGTAAAATAGATTTTCCTCTACAATCCTTTGACCTAAACCCAACTATGCTCCATTTAAGCCAGCAATAGCTCTGTGGTCAGAACCTGGCTATTGATAAAGGACTAGAGGAAAGTGAACAAAGCTGTCTATCAACAGATTAGCTACGGATAAGAAAAGGCAACAGTGAATATTAGAAACATGCGTTTCCTTAAACAAATGCAGAATTGTTCTTCAGCTGAAGTGGTTCCCACTTTCACACAAGTCCCACTTCCCTCTAGGTGGTTGATATATGATTATGGCGTTGATAGCCTGGCTAAAGGGCCAGGTGGTTGCTATGGTGATTTTCTTGCTATTTGGTTACTAAGTGTTTGCTTTGGTGTTGCTTAATTTGGATATACTGTTGCTATATGGTTAAGAAGTTGTTGTTTTGCTGTTAATAGCCTGGCTATGCATGCTCTGGTGTTACTTTAATGGTTGGTATAATATTGCTAAGTGGTTGCTGTGGTGTTGATAGGCAGGCTAGGGGGTAGTTGGTTGCTATTTTATTGCTAATTGGTTACTAAGTGGTTGCTGTAGTGTTTCTTATTGGTTTGTGTACTGTTGCCAAGTGGTTGCTATGATGTTGATAGGCCAGTTGCTGTTTTGTTGCTAAGTAGTTACTGCAGGGTTGCGGCTGCTTTTTCTGTGGCTAGGTGGCTTCTATGGTGTTGCTTAATGATTGCTTTGATGTTTCTATGTGGTTTCAAAGTGGCCCAAACTGGACCTGGGTATCGAACCCACAACCAGGTGATCAATAAACCAGCACTCTCACCACTGCCCCTTTGGCCATGACAACCCCCATATATTTTATTCTCTTCCTAAAAGGCTGTGGTTAGAGCTTTAGGTCAGCTTGATTAAGTGATTTTCTCAAAGGCCCAACCAGGACTTGAGTATCAAACCCACAATCATGTTATCAATAAACCAGTGCTCTCACCACTGCCTCTTTGGCCATGACAACCGTCATATATTTTATTCTCTTCTTAAAAGCCTGTAGTTAGAGCTTTAGTTCAGCTTGACTAAATGTTCTGCTAAACCAGGACCTGGGTATCAAACCCACAACCAGGCGATCAATAAACCAGCACTCTTACCACTGCCCCTTTGGCCATGACAACCTGCATATATTTTATTATCTTCCTGAAAGGCTTTAGGTCAGCTTTATTAAGTTCCTTGCTCAAATGCCCAACCAGGACCTAGGTAATGAACTCACAACCATGTGATCAATAAACCATCTCTCTCACCACTGTCCCTTTTTACCATGACTGCTCCCATATGATTTATTCTCTTCTTAGCAGGCTGTGGTTAAAGCTTTAGGTCGGCTTGATTAAGTGCTTTGTTTAAAATCCCAACCAGGACCTGGGTATCGAACCCACAACTATGTGATCAATAAGCCATCACTCTCACCACTGCCCCTTTTACCATAACTGCTCTAATATGATTTATTCTCTTCTTAGAAAGCTGTGGTTAAAGCTTTAGGTCGGCTTGATTAAGTGCTTTGTTTAAAGGCCCAACCAAGACCTGGGTATCGAACTCACAACCAGGCGATCAGTAAAACAGCACTCAGCACAGAAAGTAGTCTGTGAATTTAAAAACAGGCAGCTTAATGACCCTTCCTCAGCGACTGGCAGAAAGAGTTAAATACACAGCATCAGAAGGTTATTATGTACTGAGAGATTTTGGCACTGTTGAGCTTTTGAGAGCTGACGACTGATGAAGGGCCTGCAGACAGCAGAACTTGGTGCCGGTGCCTCGTCACTGGCACTTTGACACAGCATGGTTCTAGACTCTGAACAAAGTAGACTGATAGCAGCGCCGGAAATGTGAACGTGTGGGGGTGTTTGTGTGTGTTTAGCTGGGCGCAGATGACCAAGCGCTTGTGGGAATGAGAGAAAGGGTCGTCCGCTGTCCTGCTGTGGTCATGGGGGGAGCGCTCAGCTGTAAAAACACACACACATTCACACACACTCACATTCACACAAGACTGTCTCGCTGTGGTCAGTCTTTCTCTTTGCCTGTATGTCTTTTCTTTCATTCACATTTAGTCACGCACACTCCAACCTCCTGTGTTTTTACACACATTCCATTCCAGACTGTCGACTTGTTCTTTTTCTTGTCAGCATGATGAACCAGTGAGAGTAATTGCAAGGTTGTCGGTTCTAATAAAATGGCCAGTGAGTAGAAGCACAAGGTTATAGGTTCTAATAAAATGGTCAAATGATTGGTAGCACAAGGTTGTGGGTTATAATAAATGAGCCAGTAAGTGAAAGTAGAAAGGTGTGGGGTCTAATAAAGTGGGAAGGGAGTGGAAGCACAAGGTTAAAGGTTCTAATAAAGTGGCCAGGGAGTGGAAGCACAAGGTTTAGGGTTCTAATAAAGTGGTAAGAGAGTGGAAGCACAAGGTTTAGGGTTCTAATAAAGTGGTAAGAGAGTGGAAGCACAAGGTCAAGGGTTCTAATAAAGTCGCCAGGGAGTGGAAGCACAAGGTTAAGGGTTTTAATAAAGTGGCCAGGGAGTGGAAGCACAAGGTTAAGGGTTCTAAAAAAGTGGCCAGGAAGTGGAAGCACAAGGTTAAGGGTTCTAATAAAGTGGCCAGGAAGTGGAAGCACAAGGTTTAGGGTACTAATAAAGTGGCAAGAGAGTGGAAGCACAAGGTTAAAGTTTCTAATAAAGTGGCCAGGGAGTGGAAGCACAAGGTTAAGGGTTCTAATAAAGTGGCCAGGGAGTGGAAGCACAGGGATGTGTGTTCTAATAAAGTGGACACGCAAGGTTCTGGGTTCAGCTAATATGCCTAGGGAGTGGAAGTACAGGGTTATGGGTTCTAATAAAATGACTAGGAAG
The DNA here is from genome assembly GCF_023375975.1 of Astyanax mexicanus. Lineage (NCBI taxonomy): Eukaryota > Metazoa > Chordata > Actinopteri > Characiformes > Acestrorhamphidae > Astyanax > Astyanax mexicanus. The sequence continues at coordinate 11,556,715 of NC_064425.1, read as the reverse complement.
AGAGAAGCACAAAGTTGTGGGTTCTAATTAAGTACGAACTAGTGAGTGGCAGCCCAAAGTTACTGGGAATAAAGTGCCTGGAGAGTGGAAGTACACAATTTCTAATAAAGTTCTAATAAAAAGTGACCAATAGGTGCATGTATGTGGTTGTGAGTTCTAATGAATTGGACCATAGTATTTTTCCCATTTGGAATGTTGTGTAACTCTAACAACACTCACACATGTACATGTGCACTTATATGTATGCATATTATTATCCTGCCAGTTCCCAGAATACAGGACAGCAGCTGTTTTTACCCGTTCTCCTGATTCTAATTTCTCCCCTTTGGACTGTACAATGCAGTCGCTGTTGATAATGGACAGAGTGCTGGAATGGATTTTTCTTGTTGATGGAGCCTTGTGACAGCAGGCAGTCACATTTTCCAACAGAGCAGGCCATTCACTCTCCATAGAACCCATACACTCCTAAAGATCCACTGCATTGATGCCTTTAATGTGTGAATTAGTGCATGTCTAACAGCTCAGTTTTGATGCCTATTGATTTCACTGGATGCAACAATATCAGGGCCTGCTGTAGTCCATGCATAAATACTCCTTTGAGTCATTTGTGTTTGGACATACGAGTGCATCTTAAAAATTTGAATATCATTAGGAAGTTACTTAATTTCAGTAATTCCCTTTAAAATGTGAAACCTATATATTATATAGATGTATTACACACAGAGTGATCTGTTTTAAGCGTTTATTTCTTTTATTGATGATGATTATGGCTTACAGACGATAAAAACCAAAAATCTGTGACTCAGACAATTAGAATATTATATAAGAACAATTGGTACTTTTAGCAGTGTGGGCAGTGTGCCAAGTCCTGCTGGAAAATGAAATCTGCATCTCTATAAAAGTTGTCAGCAGAGGGAAGCATGAAGTGCTGTAAGATTTTCCGGGAAAACAAAACTGCACTGACTTTAGACTTGATAGAACACAGTGGACCAACACCAGCAGATGACATGTTTCTCCAAACCACCACTAATTGTAGAAACTTCACACTAGACCTCAAGCAGTTTGGACTGTGTGTCTCTCTACTCTTCCTCCAGACTCTGCTCCCTTGATTTACTTTGCAAAATGTACAGATGATCAGTGATGGTTTGGAGAGACATGTCATCTGCTGATGTTGGTCTTAGAATATAAGATTTCACATGTGTGCAGCTTCAAGCAGGTGAGCCTTGCCAATAGGAAACAATGCCAATGATTAATTGACTAATCAAAAAAGGTAAGAGCAAAAATCATTAGTTGGAGCTCTACTGCTGACTGTACAAAATGACCACAGTCTTTGCTGGTATTGAAATGCTCTGACCCTGACCTTTTTTTCCTCTCTAGGCGTTGTGTATTAATGTGCAGTCTAATGACGTGTGTGAGACCCTGGCCCTGGTGTTTTGTGGAGCTGATGTGAACTGTGACACAGGCCTCCCAGATTCCCCCTCCCCTATTGCCCTTGCAGTGAACTACGGGCAGGCCTTACAGGTGGAGTTCCTCACGCAGAACCGCAACACAGGTCAGTGCAGCTTATTTGTATATTGATTGTTGGGAATGTAACAGGGTTACATTAATCTGCTAATGTATCAAACAGCATTACAGCATCCCAGTAACCATATATTTGCTTCTGTGCTGTTCGGCCTTGATGTAACTGGATTTTATACCAGTCCTTTGAGTTATTAAAACAAGATACTGTAAAAAAACAAACAAAACAAAAAAAAAAACGGAGTAAACTTTTAAAGCAAAAATAATGTAGTAAACTAGATGATTCTAATGCAATGTAAGAATTAAGACTGGGAAGGAGATTCTTTGCTGAAGGATTGCACAGTGAGAGGTTAGAAGACCTGGGTATTGATCCTGCAACCCTGTGAACATTAATCCAATGCTCTAACAAAATGGCCATCTGTGTTCAGCCATTCTATGACAAAAAGTACCCTGCTCAGGGACTGAACAGTGGCAGACCTGTGTATTGATCCCAAAACTCAAAACTTGAGCTCTATCCACAGACCCAGCTGTGGTCAACTATGCTATAGTGCCCTTGGAACAGTACTCAAGAAGCCCAGGTTCTAGTACGAGGTTTGGTTAATCTGGGTATTGAACCAACAACCACTTAAACATTTTACAATCTTTTTTACAATCTAGCCAGTGTTTTACAATGTTTTAAAGTATATTTTGGGAAAAATGTAAAAAAGGATTGTCTGAAAGTACATGAAAGTAGAACCTGTTTGTTCTCATTATTAATATATTGTATTAATCTTGCAGAAATCCCAAGATCCGAAGTGAAGCTTGCCATACACACAGAGCACTACATGGCCCCGCCTTCCATCACACACAATGGCTTCCTGTTTAAAACCGCCTCCATGGCCCGTCCAATCACAGAGCGGAAGAACAAAGAAGGTGAGACAATCAACTGATATTTTTTTTTGAAAGCTTGTAAGAACATAACTGTAAGGATTTGATTACATTCACCCATTAAATTGTAGTGCATTAAATTGGTCAGAAGCTGAAACTGTGTGATTAGTTCTGTAGTTAACAGTTCTTAGTGAAATCAACTAAGATGTCGATATGAAACCATGTGTTCTGTCTTTCTTCCCGTATCTCTCTCTTGTAGAGTTCAGCAGGCGCTGGTGTGTGCTAAATGATGGAAACTTTAATTATTATGAAAGTGATAAGAACGCCACGCCCAACGGGGGTCTGAAGATGAAGGAGATTGTCTGTCTGGCTGTCAGTCCTCCTGAGACACATGGGTACGTCTGTCTTACTGTCTGTCCAGAGCAGTGGTCTGCAAAAGGGTTTAAGCTTTTAGATGAGAGACAGGGTCAGGTGTAGTCGGTTATGGCTTATTGTGGATTTCTTTACCTGTGGTGGATTGAGTTAATTTTGGTAGATCAGGTAAGCTTTGATCTGATGGGACAGTTTGGTGAGTTGTGCTAGATTAGGTAAATTGTGGTAGATAGCCTGAGGTGTGCTAGATTAGGTCAGCTGTGGTAGATTGGTTCAGCTGGTGTAGATTTGATCAGTTTTCAATTAGGTTGTTGTAGTGAACGTTGTCACCTGTAGGTCATTTGTTGTAGCTTGGGTCAAAGAACAGGTGGTCGATTGGGTCCAGCAGGTGGTCGATTGGGTCCAGCAGGTGGTCAGATTGGGTCAGATGTAGTAGATTAGTAGAGTTATTTATGCATTGTCAAAACAGGTCATTGGTGGTGGTTTGGGTCAGTTGAGTTGAGTTTAAACAGGATTAATTCATCTTATTTTCTTCTTTGCTCTCTTTCTGTAAGGTATGATCACTCATTTGAGATCTACTCGGATGCAGAGCGTCTCTACCTTTTCGGCACTGACAATCCTGAGACCATGAGGGAATGGGTGAAATCTATCGCCAAGGTAAACAGCAGTGGATGAAGTGATATCTACACTGCATATTAAACGTTTGGAGATGCATAGCATGTTGTGTTTGTCTGTTTGCAGTAACTGAATATATAAAGATTTTGCAAAACTGAATCGTAACTGAAAGATGAAAGCTATGTTTTAAAACCCTAGTAGTCTATAGGTATTTTAGTTTTTCATGCTTTTTCTTTATATACATGGTACTGTCCACTATGAAAATACAGAAGACCAAAGCCATTTTTTGTTTTGTTTTTTGCTTTACACTCAAGGCTTTTGAGATCTTTTGAGATATACAGTTGTGGTCAAAAGTTTACATACACTTGTAAAAAAACATAATGTTATGGCTGTCTTGAGTTTTCAATAAGTTCTACAACTCTTATTTTTCTGTGATAGAGTGATCGGAACACATACATGTTTGTCACAAAAAACAGTCATAAAATTTGGTTCTTTCATAAATTTATTATGGGTCTGCTGAAAATGTCACCAAATCTGCTGGGTCAAAAGTATACATACAGCAACATTAGTATTTGGTTACATGTCCCTTGGCCATTTTCACGGCAACTAGGCGCTTTTGGTAGCCATCCACAAGCTCCTGGCAAGCTTCAGGTTGAATGTTTGACCACTCTTCTTGACAGAATTGGTGCAGTTCAGCTAAATGTGATGGTTTTCTTGCATGAACCCGTTTCTTTAGCACTGTCCACATGTTCTCAATGGGGTTTAAGTCAGGACTTTGGGAAGGCCATTCTAAAACCTTAATTCTAGCCTGGTTTAGCCATTCCTTTACCACTTTTGATGTGTGTTTTGGGTCATTGTCTTGTTGGAACACCCAACTGCGCCCAAGACCCAACCTTCGGGCTGATGGTTTTAAGTTTTCCTGCAGAATTTGGAGGTAATCCTCCTTCTTCATTATCCCATTTACTTTCTGCAAAGAACCAGTTCCACTGGCAGCAAAACATCCCCAGAGCATAATACTACCACCACCATGCTTGACAGTAGGCATGGTGTTCCTGGGATTAAAGGCCTCACCTTTTCTCCTCCAAACATATTGCTGGGTGTTGTGGCCAAACAGCTCAATTTTTGTTTCGTCTGACCAGAGAACTTTCCTCCAGAAGGTTTTATCTTTGTCCATGTGATCAGCAGCAAACTTCAGCCAAGTCTTAAGGTGCCTTTTCTGGAGCAAGGGCTTCTTTCTTGCACGGCAGCCTCTCAGTCCATGGCGATGTAAAACACGCTTGACTGTGGAGACTGACACCTGTGTTCCATCAGCTTCCAAATCCTTGCAGACCTGCTTCTTGGTGATTCTTGGTTGACTCTTGACCATCCTGACCAATCTCCTCTCGGCAGCATGTGATAGCTTGCGTTTTCTTCCTGATCGTGGCAGTGACACAACTGTTCCATGCACTTTATACTTGCGTATAATTGTCTGCACAGTTGCTCTTGGGACCTGTAGCTGCTTTGAAATGGCTCCAAGTGACTTCCCTGACTTGTTCAAGTCAATAATTCGCTTTTTCAGATCCACACTGAGTTCCTTTGACTTTCCCATTGTAGCTTTTGTAGCTGAGTCTAATCACTGGGTCAAATGAGCCCTATTTAAATGGGCTCATGTGAAGTCAACAGCTGTAGTCAATCAGAATCACTTACAAGAAGTGAAGAGGCCATGACATGAAGCTAATTTGATTGACACAACTCGCTACATCACCAAAATTGACAAATTTTGTTGCTGTATGTATATTTTTGACCCAGCAGATTTGGTGACATTTTCAGCAGACCCATAATAAATTTATGAAAGAACCGAATTTTATGACTGTTTTTTGTGACAAACATGTATGTGTTCCGATCACTCTATCGCAGAATAATAAGAGTTGTAGAACTTATTGAAAACTCAAGACAGCCATAACATTATGTTTTTTTACAAGTGTATGTAAACTTTTGACCACAACTGTAGGTCTTGTGACTGACATGGCTTTTCTAAAACCTTACACATTTTCTCTGATAAAGTCATTTGATTTGTGTTTGTGGTGTATCATAGATTAAGATCATTAAGCACCTTTAAGAAGTAGCCTTGCAAGCCCAAGCTATAACTTTACCTCCATTGTGCTTGACAGTACATTTTGGTTCATAAGTAGGTTCTTTCGTTCTCCATAGTTTGGCATCTTGTCACAATCCCTAGTCTCATCTGTCTGTAAGACTGTACCAGAACTCCTTAATGCTGTGTGATGTCTGTTAATGTCATGAAAGAGGATGCCAGAGGCTGTTTAACTCTAGCACAGCAGTAAAAACACAGGATTGAACATACCCGAGAAAAGGTAGGTGAACCATTTGGAATATTTATATTCATTATCTGCATAAAATGTGATCTGACCTTCAAGATTCAAGATTAGTGAGAAATATAATGTGCCTAAAATAATAGCACAGAACAAATTAAGATTTGAAGACGTTCATGTCCTCATTGAGAACAACTATAAAAATCTCATAGTGCTAGCAGTATGAGTATGTAAACCCTTGTGTTAATGACGCCAGAAAAGCTAATTTGAGACATGTGTTAGCATATGTAGATTTTTTTCTAGTGTGGTGCGGACTAGAGCTAAAGTGACTGATAAAAACGCTCAAATCTTTTAAGTGAATCCACACAAAAAGGATATGTGTATATGATCCATGCCACGCCAAAAAGAGCTTTCAGAGGATCTACAATCAAAACATGTTGAGTTACATAAAGTTGTAAAGTGCAGCAAATCAAACAATCTGCAATTTTACTTTGCCAAGAAGCGAGCACCCTGTCAAAATGACCCCATTATTGGTGCAGATTAACATCTGTGTTCGTGAGTCTACAGTCTGTAAAACTTAGAACTAGCAGGGTGTCTGTGGCAGGACACCACAAAAGAATCCTCTGTTTACTAAAGGAACATTGCTGCATGCCTCACATTTGCAAAAGATCACAATGACACTCAACAATTGTGCTGCCAAAATATTTTGTGGACAGATGACCCTAAGATTGGACTATTGCTGCTTTACATCTGGCATAAGAAAGGCACTGAACAGTTATTGAGGTGAATATGGATTCCCAAGGGTATCAAAAAATCGGAAACTCTATCGAAGTTGGGTGATGCAACAGGACAATCGACCCCAAAAAGTGGCTTAAGTAAACCAAAATCTAGCTTTTGGAGTGGCCAAGTCAGAGCCCAGATCCCGAATGCTATAGGTTGACTGACACTTGAGCCAAATTGTTTCTGCCAGGAGGAATGGGATAAAACCTCCTGAAAGATATAAAGGTCTGATCCACAGTTATAGGAAGCACCTAGTTGAGTTTTTTTTTTTTCTCCTGAGAGGGTACTTCTTATTAACCTTGACTTGGATGAGGATCAGATCACATTTTTACGACAAATTTAGACAAAAAAAAAACATAAAATTCCAAAAGGTTCACATGCTTTTCTTGCCACTTTATATATAGAGACTAGGTCCACTATACTGAAATACATACTACACATTGTAGTTTAAGGTGGAATTTGAAGTTTCTCATGATGTATTTGTGATTCTTAATCTTTATCTCTCGTTATTTTCCTGTCTCTCTCTAGTCATTCATCCCTCAGTGTGCGGAGGAGTTGCTGCAGAAGGATTTTGAGCGGATTGGCCGCTTGCGGTACAAAGACCCGCTGAATCTGGAGAGCTCCAGGGTGGGCTGGTTCTGCCTGGTGGGCTCCACCCTGCATGTGTGCCTGGAGGACAGCCACGGCCAGGAAACCATCCACCTGCAGAAACTTCTAGAGCTGTGTGAGTCAGAATGGGAGTCTCGCAAACTGGGAATGTTTTCCTCCTCTTATCTCTCAGCACTGATTTATGTCCCTTTGATGTGTTTCAGCTTCTGGCTTCTGCGGGTCTTTCTCCTCTCGCTTGATTCTTGTTTGTATTTCTTGAGACTCCTAGTAAAGAAAACAAACCCCTCCCTCCTCCTCATTCCAGCTGTTGGGCTGCAGTAGCAGATAGTGTGCTGGGTCCTAGAATGGACAGTTTAAAATACAAATACTGAACAGATATCTATGTGTGAGTACAGTACACTTCCATGTAGTTTGGTTGCAAAAAAAAATCAGTTCAATTCAATTCAGTTTTATTTATGTAGAGCTTTTTACAACAAAAGTTGTCACAAAGCAGCTTTACATAGAAAGCAGGTCCACGCCTCTTATAAGCAGCACCACAGAGATGCCAATTATTGTGGTGACAACAGTGGCAGGGAACAGTACAGACAGATAATAAAGAGCTACAGCTATTGTGATGGGCACATAATGGATAATGGAGAGCTATGTCTAATGTAGAAACAGGTACGGATTTATCAATTAAACATGAATAAAGATTATTGAGTCCATCTCAGAAGAAGCCATGACACTACCTCCACTGTGCTTCATAGAGGAGTTGGTATCATTGGTATCTTATACAGATAATTTTTCTCCAAACATTAGTCTTTCCATCACATTAATTGAAGGTTAATCTTTGTCTCATCAGTCCATATTCAGTCCATAGGCTTGTCTCTGTACTTCTTGGGAAATTCCAGGCTGGTTTTCCTATACTTCTTGCTAATAGTGGTTTTGAGATTGTTCCCGACGCCATTTATAGTTGATTTAGGGTCTTTCTGTACATCACCTACAGTGTTTCTGTCCTCAACTGCTGTAATTTCTTAACAAAACATGACACGACACGACTTAACAGAACACGACAAGACACAACAGAACAAGACAGAACACAACATCACAAGACACGACACGACACAACACAAAAAAACAAGAATGAGCAGTACACAACAAGACAGAACACGACAAGACACAAGAAAACAAGACACAAGAGAACAAAACAGACCTGACACGACACAAAAAGATAAGAATGAACAGGACACAACAGAACAACAAGACACTAGAGAACAAGACAGAACATGACATCACAAGACAGGACACGACTCAACGCAAAAAGAGAAGAATGAACAGGACACGACAAAACAAGAATGAACAGGACATGACAAGACAAGAATGAACAGCACACAACAAGACAGAACACGACTAGACATGAAAAACAAGACACAAGTGAACAAGACAGAACACATCACAAGACATAACAAGACAAGAATGAACAGGACACAACACAACAAAACAAGAATGAACAGGACATGACAAGACACGACAAGACAAGAATGAACAGGACACAAAAAGACAGAACATGACTCAACACAAAAAAAGAAGAACGAACACGACACTACACGACAAAACAAGAATGAACAGGACATGACAAGACATGACAAGACAAGAATTAACAGCACACAACAAGACATGAGAAAACAAGACACAAGGGAACAAGACACAACACATCACAATATACGGCACGACAAGACAAGAATGAACATCATACAACAAGACAGAACACAACAAGACACAAGGGAACAAGACAGAACACATCACAAGACACAAAAAGACAAGAATGAACAGGTTACAACAAGACAAGAATAAGCAGGACAAGACAAGAATGAACAGGACATGACAATACACAACAAGATAAGAATGAACAGGACACAAAAAGACAGAACACGACATCACAAGAAAGGACACGACTCAACACAAAAAGACAAGAATGAACAGGACACAACAAGACACAACAAATGCATTAAAGATCAGTGATGAATATATATTTTTTACTATTCCCTTAAATAAAATGTGGCGTAAGAAGAAACAGTGAGTGGCACACAGAAGTATGAAGGCAAGGATGGCAAAACAACCATCCTGATGTACTTAACTGATGGAAACCGCGACAGATCATGCAAAGGAAGGACAGGGAGGAGAGAAAGAGAAGAGGGATTAGAAAACGAAGAAAGGGTGGAGGACAGGAAAGCGTCCCACCCCTCACTCAGTCAGCCAATAATCAGCGCTTAATTAGAAACAATAAATCTGGAGTTGTTTTCCTCCGGGAGTCTTGAACCACGTGTCAAAATAAGCGTCCTTCAGACGGGAAGGGAGGAGAAAGACCACGCCCCTAATTAAACTCCTGTCCCCGGTTAGCTTTACTGAGAACAGTTTTGAGGCATAAATCAATAAATTGTAATAGTGTGAGATTTTATCTAGACCACAGTCCTAAATGCAGTATAACATGCTTACTGTAATAATTCATTAAGTTATTATATTGATATTTTTCTGATTCTTTCCTCTCTTTTCTCTTTTATTGTAGCAAGGGATAATGAAGTTCTGGTGCTGGTTGAGAGGGGCAGGTAAGTGTAAGCCTAGTTATACCTTCTTTTTTAAAGAGATATTCTAACAAATTTTCCATTAATATTTTGCATAATCACTGTCAATGGAAAACTGCATTCTATAAAAGCGTACTGTCTTCTGATGTGGTGAATGGGATAAAAAAACATGTCTATAGAGTTTAATGCCTCTGAAAGCTCTCTCACAAAATGTTTTCACACCAAATTATTTTAAATAATTTAAACTGATGCCCAAGACACTTGATTTACAGGAATATTTTGGCCTAAAATGCATTGAAAATAATACTGAAGTCATCCAGACTATGAAGGAACACATAAGGAATCAAGTAGTAACTTAAAAGTGTAAAACAAAACAAAATACTCTGTGAAGCATTTAGGTGCTCTAATCTGTGGTGCTGTTACATTGTCGTTTTTGAGGCTGGTAACTCTGATGAAATTATTCTGTACAACAGAGGTAACTCTCGCTCTTCCTTTCTTGGGGCGGTCCTGATGAGTGCCAGTTCCATCATAACGTTTTTGATGGTCTTTGTGACTGCACTTAGGAATACTTTCAAAGTTTTTGAAATGTCTCTGATTGACTGACCTTCATTTCTTTAAGCCATTTTTTTTCTTATTTCTTTTCTTTGTTTGATATTTCTTGAAATAATATGTATTAGAACATTACTCTAACAGAGCTATTCACTGTATACCAACTCTACCTCTTCACAACTTTACAACTAATGCTCTCAAACACATTAGGAGACAAGAAATTCAAGTAATTACAGTGTTATAAAAGTTTTGGCACCCTTGATAATTTTCAGGACTTTCCTTTATAAATCATTGGTTGTTCGGCTCAGCTATTTCAGTTAAATATATCATATAGCAGACGAACACAGTGATATTTGAGAAATTAAATAAAGTTTATAGGATTTAGAGAAAACATGCAATAATTCTTTAAACATTATTAGGCAGGTGCATAAATTTGGGCACCTCTACAGAAAAAAAAATTACATCAGTATTTATTTCTCTCTTTTTCTCTCCCTCTCTCTCTCTCTCTCTCTCTCTTGTTCTTTCTTGTTCTCTGTCCCTCTCTCTCTCTTTGTAGAACGCTGTATATAGAGGGTGAGAGGAAGTTGGATTTTCATGGCTGGGCGGCTGGGATCGAGAGGGCTGCTGGAAGTTCTGGAGATACGCTGCGTCAGCAACAGCTCACCGAGGCCGACATACCGGTTATAGTGGAGCGCTGCATTCACTACATCACGCAATACGGTAACATACCTGTCATATTTATCATACTTCACATTCAACTGTAAAAGCTATTTCCAGTAATTTCAAGATAACACATCTGAACTCAAATAAGGGTAAAAGGCTCTATAGGTCATTAGCTCACAATCCTGAACAACATCATTTAACTTTCAAGATCAGCTGAGACAATCCTTTAAAAGATAACAAAGAAACAATTCGCGTTGTAATTCGTTTTATCCATTCTAGTCCAGTGCAAGTGCTTTTATTCTACTGTTTTCTCTCTAACAGCTGCTTATGTTAGCCTGAGGATACGTGGTAGTATGTATTATATAGAGTAACACTGAGACTGACATTAAATTTCCATCCATTTCACCAGTGCAAATGAAAATATACTGGATTTCAAAACCATGTTATTTCAGCTGTGGCTGCACTGAGAGGTCAGTGTGGAGCTTTTGGTCTGCACCTATTGGTTTCTTTTGACAGAAATGATGGACAGAATAATGTATTACTTAATTAGCTGTAGCATATAGCAAAAACAAAAATACTTGGACATTTTTGTATATAATAATAAGTCAAAAACCTGTCCAATATTCTGTCCCTTATTGTGAGTTTTTTTTCAAATTAGTACATAGAATAGTACCTCTGGCAGGTAAACTGAAGAATGCTGATGATCTGGTTCCAATAAGACCTGTCAAGGGGTGGATATATTAGGCTGCGAGTGAACAGTTCCTGCAAAAGTTCCTGAAGTCGTGAAGAATGTGTTGAAGCAGGAGAAATTTACAAAATGTAGTATCATAATATATACTACTTAAGCATAACATTATGACCACGTCCGTGTTAGTGAATATCACAGAACATCAAAATATTGCATGGCAGCACTTGTGTCCTGGTGCCAGGAACCACAGGACACCTTCAGAGGTCTCTGTGGTGTCCATGTCTCGACAGTTCAGAGCTGTTTTGGTTGTATTAGTAGGGCGGACACAAACCGAGAAGTCTATAAACTAATAAATAAAGACAATGAACTGACAGGATAGCAAATTGAAATTGCGGTCTTTGAAAAATAAGGGACTTTGTGTGGAGAAATCCAGAGATTTTTTTGGTTTGGTTTGCCCTTTCGCAAGAAAATACCAAGAATCACACAATAAAACCACCCAACACGCCACACAAAAGACTTTCAGAGAGGACAATATTGAGGTTCGTGATCTCGATCCCTCTAGGTAGGACCCAGTGTTTGTGTTAATCTCTTGTAGATTTAGTATATTAAAACACACTGGACTTCTGCAGCACCCAGGCCAATAAGATAAGGGCTGATAGGAGGATTGGCATGGGGAAGTTGGAGCTTGGTGGAATGATTTGCCTCTTCTTTTGTGTATTTCTGGATTTTCCCATCATCTATACCGAGCAGAACAGGCTGAGAAGGAACTCTTCAGATGGTTAATGTTTAGAAATGTCATATAAAGAACAGTGTTTTTTAAAGGAAGTGCAGTTCAGAAAAGTTCAGAGGAACAAGGTACATTTATAGTCTGAACTAATCAATCTTACGCTACTGATACAGTGAGTAAGATTAGTTCTTGAGTTTTTGACTTCTTGGTAACTGTGAGATAGCAAGCTTCAAGATGGTATGTGCATGAAAATGTGTATCTGTTAGAGTACCGTACAGCTTGATTTAGGACGTGTCAGTGTGACTTTGCTATCGTAATGACAGGAAAAGTACACCTTGCGTATCTCAAAACATGCAAAATGCATGTCCTAATTCGCTTAATTAATCATGGGTGTGTTTTGGGTGGATTGCTAACGTTTGACCTGCTCATTTACGCTATGAAGGTGCGCTCTCTGCTTTCCCATGGGTATCGATGCAATTGGTGAACTGATTATCTAATATCATATTAATGAATTCCACTCATAAATTAGCAAACACTAACAAAAGTAATATGACAATGACCTATATTTTGTGTTGATGTAGAATAATGTTATTATATTTTTTGTTAATTGATGTAAAAGTTTGTATAGCTGCTAACAGGCACAGCTATGGGTTTGTGCACTGGTGTGTGTCCATGTGGGCATATTAAGCGGGGAGGTATGCCCGTTGGGGATGCGCCTGTATTGACAATTCACTGTCAAGATAGCAATGAACGCTTGGCTTTTAGCGTCTGGCTAGGGTGTATTCAGTCAGTGGAGCACAGTGGAGACAGTGCTGTAAATGTGTACAAGTTCAAGTTTAACCCAAAACTCTCCATAAGAGACACACACCAATTGTCTACACGCACACACACGCACACGCACACAAACACACACACACACTCTTTCCCTCAGTGCCTCGGTTTCCATTCATGGGAACATTAATATGGACCAAAGCAACTGCTTGTTCCAAGTTTATACTTCCAACTGTTGCTATGGATTTATTGTTAAGTGGTTGCTGTGATGCCCCAGATCTATACAAGGGTTTTTATATGATGCACAATCAATAACATATAAGTGGGGTCAGTGGAATTCATCCTGCTAATTCTATCAACAGTCACATAATGAATAAACACCAGCGACCCAGTTCTTTTAGCATGCTCATGTCATAACTCTTCCCCCACCATGTTTGACAGCAAGTTTTGATGGTGCTGTAAATTTGCACGTATTCATGAATCCCAAACTCTCTGTAAGACACGCATACTAATTGTCCACACACACACACACACACACACACACATACGTCCCCTCTCAGAGCCTCAGTTTCCAGTTATTTCCCAGCAGGATCCATTAATGCAGGGCTGATTGAGTGGATGGTTTTATTGGATTGAATGAAAGCAGCCAGTCACCCTGCTTTCCACTGCTAGCAATTAGTGGCTAATGGCATTACTCTGTGTGTGTGTTTCTGTGTGTGTGTGTGTGTGTGTGTGTGTGTGTGTGTGTGTGTGTGTGTGTGTGTGTGTGTGTGTGTGTGGACATTTGGATGAGTCTGTAAGTGGGCTCATGTGATTGTTGTCACAGTAGACTGACGTAGCAGGAGGTCGAACACACAAAACTTCACTCATATTTTTTCTGCCCTGTTTAACTCACTCTCTCCCTCTTTCTCTCTCTCGCTCTCTCCTCTTTCTCTCTCTTTCTTTCTGTGTCTGGAGAGCTGAATGGTGTTTCCTGTTGTCACACTGGAACTCTGTAGGTTGCTGAATCTGTGTGTGAGTGGATTACAAAGGGACAGAGAGAGCTTAACACTGTACCGTATATATTTAGCTGCTTGTTCACAGTTGTAACACCCAAGCAACCCCCTTGAGTACCACTGCAACCACTCAATCATTCCAGCATTTAGCAGAAACCAGCTAAGATAGCACAACAAATAGTTAGCAGCAGCCATTCAACTATCTAACATCTGATTATTATCACCCTAGCAACCACCTTAAGTACCACTGCAACCACCTAAAACCACTCTTGCAACAAGCAGACCTAGCACATTCAACTAGATAGAAGCAGCCATTCAACTATCTAACATCTGATTATTATCACCCTAGCAACCACCTTGAGCACCACAGCAACCACCTAGAATCAGAATTTTGAGACTGCAAAAGAATCAGCTTCTCAATTTCTTTAGCAACCACTTTAGCAACCCATTTAGATACTACTGTAACCACCTAGATATTGCAACTAGTTGGCAGCAACCATCCAACTACCTAACATTTTCTTAACAACACTAGCAACCACCTTGGGTACCACTGTAACCACCTAGAAATCTCTCTAGCAACCGCATATTATTTTGAGACTGCGCAAGAATCCACTTTTTAATATCTTCTTTAGCAATCCATTTGAAAACCACTGCAACCATCTAGAATCACTCTAGCAACCAGCAGAGACTACATTGCAACTAGTTAGCTGCAGCCATTCAACTACCTAACATTTTCTTAACATGCTAGCAGCCACCTTGGGTACCACTGTTACCACCTAGAAATCTCTCTACCAACCAGCACTATCAATATTTTGAGACTGCGTAAGAATCCATTTTTTTTATTTTAATATCTTCTTAATAACACCTTAGCAATTAATTTGAAAACCACTGCAACCATCTAGGATCACTCTAGCAACCAGCAGAGACTACATTGCAACGAGTTAGCAGCAGCCATTCAACTACCAAACATTTTCTTAACAATACCTTAGCAACCACCTTGGGTACCACTGTTACCACGTAGAATCACTCTAGCAACCAAGAAAGATAATGAATGAAGGGAAATCACTGCTTTTGCCCTGTGCACTGTACAGAAATGTTCGAAACACTATTTATTTTACTGTACAAACAAGAGTTTAATGTGGAATTTCTCTGAAAATCAGACTGTAGTTTCAAATAATGTTTGTGACTTTTTTTATTAATGTGTGTGTGTTTGTGTGTGTGTGTGTGTGTGTGTGTGTGTGTGTGTGTGTGTGTGTGTGTGTGTGTGTGTGTGTGTGTGTGTGTGTGTGTGTGTTTGTGTGCACCGCAGGGCTGACGTCTGAGGGGATCTACCGTAAGAGCGGTGTGAACAGTAAGATCGCCGCCCTTCTGGAGGCGTTCAGGCGGAATGCTCGCTCTGTGTGGTTGAAGGAGGCGGAGCAGCAGGTGGATGACGTCTCCAACGTTCTGAAGAGGTTCTTCAGGGACATCGAGGAGGGTCTGTTTGGCCAGCATTCACAGAACTGGCTCACCACTACAGGTAACACACACACGAGTGATCAGTGATCTGTTCTGATTGAACCAATCAGAACTCAGATTATAATTGTAAGGTATTGTGATACTGAAAGAAGAGCCAGAACTCAGGAGCCCTAAAACACATGCAGAATTATTTACTAAACAAAAAGTATAAACATACCAGAATATGTTTTATACTTAGACTTTAATCTACTAAGTAGCATATTTATCTTTGAGGACAGATCTGCACTCTCTTGGTATTTTAATCTTAGTGTCTTCATGAGGGTCACCTGGAATAGTTTTCTCAGCATCTTGAAGGAAGGAGTTCCTGGAGGTGCTGAACAATAGTTGCTGCTTTTCCTTCACGCTGTGAAGCTCCAGCTCATCCCAAATCATCTCAAATCACCAGCTCAGTTAATCAGGTTTAGATCAGGGGATTGTGTAGGAAAAACACATAGGAAAAAAATGAATGTGTCCCTTAATCTTTTTCATGTCTTTTAATATTAATCTACAATGTGGAAAATAAATGACACACAGAAATAAAGAAAAAAAGCTGAATGAAAAGGTGTGTCCATACATTTGACTTGTACTGTATGTAAAATAAAACGATTGGTTAACACAGGATGTGATGGCATGTGATTCTCAAATGTCCAGTCACTACAGGGCCTTGTGCCAGTTTTTTTTTTTTATTATATAAATGATGTATTTAATATTTGTTTGATCTTGATCTGTGTTCAGCTGTTTCAGATGAAAGCAAGAGGATATCTCACTATCAGCTTCTGTTCAACAACCTGCCCCGGGTCAACAAAGCCACACTACGCACCCTAGTCAATCACTTATACTGGTAAGACAAACACACACAAACACACACACACACACACACACACACATAAATGCTCTTATACAAAAGGCTGTAGATGTAGAGATACATTTCCTCTTTTTGGAGCAGTGCTTCCTCATTCTCGGTCATTCTAAAATGCATGTTTCTCTTCTGATGCTCTGTGTGTGCGTGTGTGCATGCGTGTGCGGGTGCATGTAGTGTTCAGCGCTTTTCCGAGATGAACCAGATGAACCTGCATAACTTGGCGATAGTGTTTGGGCCGACGCTGTTCCAGACAGATGGTAAAGACTACAACGCCGGGCGTGTGGTGGAGGACCTCATTCAGCACTACATCGCCATATTCCATGTAGGTTTATAGCATGTGTGTGTTTCAGTGTGTTTATGTATGATGTGTTGTGTGTATGTGTTTACAAGCAGGGGTGGACTGGCCGTAAAGAGTATCAGGACAATTCCCGGTGGGCCGCTCTGTGTGTGCGCCGCTAAAAGAGCTAAAAGTAGAGCCTGGTTCAAGTGTTTAATGAATTGCTTATCGCTCCATAGTGTCCGAATTGCAAAGTCATTAGCCAATCATGGACATCCCCTCCCCCCAAGCATCCTACTATTCTTTGGTTTCAGCTCGAAAAAACTTTCGGGTTCCGGAACCTATTATTGGTGTAAATTTGACAAATGGTTTAAAATTGGGGGGTGCCGAGTTGTCCAGCGGTCTAAAGCGCTGCCACTATGAGCGGGAGGTCGCAGGTTCGAACCCCAGCTCATGCAGCTTTGCTGGCGCTCAGAGGGAGCAAAATTGGTTGGGTAATTGGCTGTGCAAAATTGGGGAGAAAATGAAAATAATTAGAACAAAAATTATATATAAAAAAAAAATGTTTAAAATTAGGTTTGCAAACTATAACTATAAAGAGAACATTACATGTTACAGGGCTACTATACTAGATTCAGTCACTGAATGTAGGCAAGTCAGTTTACTTGGTGGCCACCTTTTTAAAACGACGTTGCACTTATTTCTAGTCGTGCAAGTCCAAAATACTAAAAATGTATTAATAGTTTGTATCATTTGATTCAATAATGCACTAAAACTCAGTTATTCTTTATGTTATGGCTACTGCATCTGCACAGATCTCCACAGCAGGGGAGCACGCTGACCATCCTCCACTCAGCAAACTGATTGGCTTTTTTTGCTGAGGGGCGTTACATTATCCTTGAGCGGGCGGCCCAGTTAACATTACCAGTAATACCATTTATACAGCAGTCAGTCGCCTGTCTGCTCACTTCTCTGATATTGTTTCCAGTCCATCCCTTCTCTCTCTTTTTACAATTATAAAATCTTATTTTTATAGTATTCTTTTGAGGTTGCATATGTGCATTACTCATAAAGCATTTTCTTTACATATGGAACATGATACATAGGTACATTATTGTTTGTACATATTCTGCAACAAAGTGTGTTTTTTGTGTGTGTTTTGATGTTTTGTTTTTGTTTTTTTGCTCAATTTTCAAATTAATGTACATTTGGCGCCACCTAGTGACGGAACTGGTGTAAGACAGATTAACTTTAGTACTCTGCTAATAACTTAGTTCTTAACTCAGAAAAAGCCGTTCTTATGAACAAAACCAGATTAAATCTACATAAATAGAGTTTCAGTCTTTTGCTTTAAGTTCCTGTGTCTTTAAGTGTTTAAGGTGAGTTTGGATTGTGCAGTAAAGGGTATCGTGATAAAATCAGTGTGACCCTGTTATTTTGAGGTTGCTGACCTTTCAAGTCCAAAGATAACACCAGAACAGGGTCAATGATTGTTTATTTGTGTGTGTGTGTTTTCCAGGTAAATGAGCAGCAGTTAAAGAGGCAGCTTGATGAGATCACCTACATCATTAAGCTGAGAGACAACCTCAACCCTAAAACAGGACCGGTGAGCTCTGATGGGGTCTTTTTCATTTGCTGTTCTTTGTAAGCTTAGGTTTATACTTATTTAATTTTAGAATATTTTGAATCAATCTTCTTAACATCCTTTTTTGTGAATCATATTTATCCTTAACTTGTTAATGTGTAAGCAGTGTATTAATTGAAATTCAGGACTGGAAAAGTGTAATTTGGTATCACCAATGTAGCTATAACAATTGATCTTAATGTGAACAGCATAGACCCTAAAATTGAACCCTGTGGAACTCAATGTATTTTTAATAGATTACGGTATACAGGTGAAGGTGCAGCTCTAAGGAGAGTTCCTTCATTTTTTTTATATTCTGCATTAATAATAAAGTCATCCAACCTGTGAAGAAAATCATATGGAATTAATTTGTGAACAAAAAAGTGTTAAACAAACCAAAATATGTTTTATATTTTAGATTCTTCAAAGTAGCACCTCTTGCTTAGATGACAGTTTTGCACATCTTGGCTGGATTTTCTCAGTCAGCTTTATAAGGTATAGGTACCTGAAAGGCTGTCAGTTAACAGATGTGCTGAACTCATTAAGTGCTGAACTCACAAGTTAATTACTTGAATTTCTTGTCTCTTAATGTGTTTGAGAGCATCAGTTGTAAAGTTGTGAAGAGGTAGAGTTGGTAAATATCCCTATTTGACTAATGTTTTAATCCATATTATGGCAAGAACTACTCAACTAAGTAAAGAAAATAATAATGAAAAAACTGGCACTCATCAGGACCGCCCCAGGAAAGGAAGGGCAAGAGTTTCTCTGTTGCACAGGATAAGTTCATTACCAGAGTTACCAGCCTCAGAAACTGCAAGATAACAGCTTTTAACACTTTTAGGTTACTACATGATTCCTTATGTGTTCCTTCATAGACTGGATGACGTATACTACATTTAAATAAATCAGTACAGAATGCCTTATTATAAAATTTTAGTTTATTTAACTGTTATTACAATGACATTCATGCTATTAAGCCACTTTAGTGTCTTTATCACCTAAACTCCACTGCAGCTGTGTGTACAGATGGGTGCATCAGTATGTTTGTTGTATTGTAAATGAGTTAAATTGGTGTTTCTGTATGTGTGTGTACTTTTAGGCCAGTGGTGATTTTATCTGTACAGTGTATCTGGAGGAGAAGAAGGAGACAGCGGAACAGCATGTGAAGGTTAGGAAACAATCACGTACAATACATCTATATAATATATGAGTTACACATTCTGAACTGAATTACTGAAATAAAGTAACTTTTCAATGATATTAACATTTTTTAGATGCACTAATGTATGTAACAGAGCCGTCTGCCCTCTTATCATCTGCAGGTCCCGGCCTCTATGACGGCAGCTGAGCTAACGTTTGAGATCCTGGACCGACGGAAAATGACCTGGAAAGATAAAGACTACTGGTGCTGCTTTGAGGTCTATGAGAAAGAAGAAACAGGTGGGTTATATGGTCCTAATGGTGTTGCTCAGTAATCCATATCGTGTAGCTAAAATATTCTTAAATTCCTACATTTTACGGTGGAAATGGAATATTGGTTAAGTAATGTCTCAAATAATTACTAATTGGCGATAGTCAATAAATTTTATAAACATTACTAAATTTGTACGCCTTATAATTATATAAGTAATATTGAATATTGAATATTGAAGATATTAGTCAAAAAATGTTTTATTGATTAATAAGGTCGTAACTAGTGTCAGTTAAAGCTCCACTAGGTAGGATTGAGATTTTGTGCTCGTGGGCTCCCCCTACAGTTGTAGAGTGTAATAAATGTTTCAGGCGGATTAGTTTCTCTTTCTCGTTTTCTGGCTTTCACAGACAGATTCGGTCTCTTTCCAGCTTCTGCCAGAGTGTCTGTATGTTAGTTTGTAAAGAATGAACCAGTAGTCCTTGTAGAACTGTTAGAACTAAAGGTCGGAAAGCAGGTCGCAGTTCTCATGAGCGTTGGTCGCGGCCGCCTCGGAAAACTTAGAGTCTGGTTTGAACTCAAAGGATCTTCGGCACAGACACGAGAGCACCGCTATTTCTCCTATTACACCTCAATGCAGCGCTGCTGTGAGTTTCAAGCTGTAATTTTACTTCTTTAAAAAGATAAAAAATCAAGGAAATCCTACCTAGTGCTGCTTTAATAATTAGTTGAGACATTCTGTTGTACACACTGTTGATTAATGTACCCTTACTGTGAAGTATTACCAAAAAGTCAATTATTATTATTGATTTATTGTGTAGTTGATATTTATTAAACCACTGATTCATTATTTCACTGTTTGGTTCTTTTTCTAACTCTCTCTATGTATCTCTCACTCTTTCAGAACGTCCACTGCACTATCAGGAGCGTGTGCTACCCATCCTGCACTCTCTGGGCACAGACAGTTACCTGCTGGTGAAGAAGCATCACTCCATGGAGGCCATGCTGGTATATCTGGGTAAGAGGCATATGCTATGGTGTCTTCGGATATAAGGCCCATGGACATGGAGTCTAAGTATAAAGGGTCCAAGGACATGGGTCAGTGAAAATTTAGATACAAAACCATGGGGTCCAGTTGGATCCAAGGACATGAAGTCTAAGGAAATCCGGACCAAAAAAGTCCAGAACATGAGGTGCAGAGACGCACTGTCAATAAATATGGTCTTATTTACTGGATTATAAGGTGTATTATGCGACAATAGTAAGGAACAGGGGTGTTGCCATGTTTTGTCAGTCTGTAAAGCTAAGCTATGTTGAAGTAAATAAAACTGTAATTCTTAAAAAAATATATATATATTTTAAAGTAAAATGAGCGCTGGATGTTAATCTACACAGATTTCTCTCCTAAAAAAAGGCTAATTTGGGTAAGGAAAGCGCTTCCGTTTATTTATAGTGAGATTAGATTTCCAGATTTCCACTAATGCCACCCAACAGCGCTACGCTGAGGAAGCCTGAGTGTTCCCGTAAGCCAGGGCGATCTTAGCTAGTGGTTTATCTCATGTGGCTTGTTCTAACACGGTAAATGCGCAGACTAAATTCTGATATACTCACCTAGCATTGCGGTTAACGGCTAATGCTAATACTGCTCCAGCCTCAGTACTGGAGAAACTTGACTGAAACTTCTTCATAATGCTGCACGCTTTTCTGCTCCTGTCTGGTAGAATTCATACATAAGGTGCACAGGATTATAAGGCACACTGGCAATTTTTGGGAAAATTAAAGAATTTTAAGTGCGCCTTATAGTGTGAAAAATATGGTAGGCCTAGGGATACAGGCTCTAACAACATACAGGTCTTATTGTGACTGTTAATAACTTGATGTGTGTGTTATATCCACAGCCAGCAAGGTGGACGTGACTAAGCATGGCATGCTGAAGTTCAGAGAGGAGAAGAGTCTGCTTGGTTTGACCACCGGCAGCTTCAATGACAGATACTTCATGCTCAACCAGACGTCATTACGACTCTACAAGGATGTTCGAGTAAGTGTGTGTGCTTAAATTATGTGTGTTTGATGCATCAATGAGGAGATTATGTACATTGATATACTGTCCAAACGTATCCAGCATCCATCTGAATAGGATTAGGATTGATTCAACATATTGAGTGTATTGTTAGGTTATGAATCCCGTCCGGACAGGGCTTTATATTCTTTTGTATGTTTGTTCTAATATCTTTCTTTCTCCCCTCATCTCAGAGTAATCGGGCTGAGAAGGAGTGGCCAGTGAAGTGTCTGAAAGTTTTCCAAGGCATCAAGAAGAAGCTCCGCCCCCCTACTTGGTAAAATTACCAAATAATTTCTATTATTTGTTCTAATCAAACAAAAAACCCAAAAACATTATGGACCTTATGAAATAGGGATTAACCCCAAAATCTGTCTTTTAGCACCACAAGGGATCACTGGGAGGCAGTAGAGTTGCGCTACAATGGCACACTCACCACCATTTACAGACCGTTTTCTACTGTTTACATCCAAAACTTTATGTATTATGAGTTTGGCTAAGTCTCTCTCTCTCTCTCTCTCTCTCTCTCTCTCTCGCTCTCTCTCTCTCTTTCTCTCTCGTTCTTTCTAGCTGGGGTCTCACCGTCGTCTATGAAAGTGAAAGAACAGAGAAGCAGGAGAAACAGCAGTGGTAAGCTCTTGGTTTGACTATTGGTTTTTATAGACAAAAGCATTTGGTCACCTTTTAGCTTTCACTTTGAGTTATCTAAAATCAATGGTGTTGAAAAGATTTTATCCTGATTTTGTTGGAGTAACTGTCTCTACTGTCCTTTATCTGTCCAAATCTGGCTAAATCTGGCTTTCCATTCGATTTTAGAACATGCTGTGTTCTAGTTAGGTCAGGATGTTGGATGATCACCACCTCACCTCATCCCCAACTCATCCTTCATTCACTCAGTAATAAAAGAAGCACTATCATACCAGACATCCACTGCTGGGGGCTTTATACTTCTATAGCCCACACCTGGCATGAGGCATGGTGCCAATAATAGGTTCCATGAGTCCTATTCTATTGGCAGTACTTCTCTTAGGGGTCTGGACAAGCTCTATGTGTGTATTTGCACGTTTGTGTCTGCAACGGGTGCAACGTAAAAAAAATAGATAATTGCATCAATTTAAAGCAGTGGGTTAGGGTCCACATATACTTTGATGTGTAGTGTATGTACAGTTGTGGTCAAAAGTTTACATACACTTGTAAAAAAACATAATGTTATGGCTGTCTTGAGTTTTCAATAAGTTCTACAACTCTTATTTTTCTGTGATAGAGTGATCGGAACACATACATGTTTGTCACAAAAAACAGTCATAAAATTTGGTTCTTTCATAAATTTATTATGGGTCTGCTGAAAATGTCACCAAATCTGCTGGGTCAAAAATATACATACAGCAACATTAGTATTTGGTTACATGTCCCTTGGCCATTTTCACGGCAACTAGGCGCTTTTGGTAGCCATCCACAAGCTCCTGGCAAGCTTCAGGTTGAATGTTTGACCACTCTTCTTGACAGAATTGGTGCAGTTCAGCTAAATGTGATGGTTTTCTTGCATGAACCCGTTTCTTTAGCACTGTCCACATGTTCTCAATGGGGTTTAAGTCAGGACTTTGGGAAGGCCATTCTAAAACCTTAATTCTAGCCTGGTTTAGCCATTCCTTTACCACTTTTGATGTGTGTTTTGGGTCATTGTCTTGTTGGAACACCCAACTGCGCCCAAGACCCAACCTTCGGGCTGATGGTTTTAAGTTTTCCTGCAGAATTTGGAGGTAATCCTCCTTCTTCATTATCCCATTTACTTTCTGCAAAGAACCAGTTCCACTGGCAGCAAAACATCCCCAGAGCATAATACTACCACCACCATGCTTGACAGTAGGCATGGTGTTCCTGGGATTAAAGGCCTCACCTTTTCTCCTCCAAACATATTGCTGGGTGTTGTGGCCAAACAGCTCAATTTTTGTTTCGTCTGACCAGAGAACTTTCCTCCAGAAGGTTTTATCTTTGTCCATGTGATCAGCAGCAAACTTCAGCCGAGTCTTAAGGTGCCTTTTCTGGAGCAAGGGCTTCTTTCTTGCACGGCAGCCTCTCAGTCCATGGCGATGTAAAACACGCTTGACTGTGGAGACTGACACCTGTGTTCCATCAGCTTCCAAATCCTTGCAGACCTGCTTCTTGGTGATTCTTGGTTGACTCTTGACCATCCTGACCAATCTCCTCTCGGCAGCATGTGATAGCTTGCGTTTTCTTCCTGATCGTGGCAGTGACACAACTGTTCCATGCACTTTATACTTGCGTATAATTGTCTGCACAGTTGCTCTTGGGACCTGTAGCTGCTTTGAAATGGCTCCAAGTGACTTCCCTGACTTGTTCAAGTCAATAATTCGCTTTTTCAGATCCACACTGAGTTCCTTTGACTTTCCCATTGTAGCTTTTGTAGCTGAGTCTAATCACTGGGTCAAATGAGCCCTATTTAAATGGGCTCATGTGAAGTCAACAGCTGTAGTCAATCAGAATCACTTACAAGAAGTGAAGAGGCCATGACATGAAGCTAATTTGATTGACACAACTCGCTACATCACCAAAATTGACAAATTTTGTTGCTGTATGTATATTTTTGACCCAGCAGATTTGGTGACATTTTCAGCAGACCCATAATAAATTTATGAAAGAACCAAATTTTATGACTGTTTTTTGTGACAAACATGTATGTGTTCCGATCACTCTATCACAGAAAAATAAGAGTTGTAGAACTTATTGAAAACTCAAGACAGCCATAACATTATGTTTTTTTACGAGTGTATGTAAACTTTTGACCACAACTGTATGCCCTGTAAACCCACAACTCCAATAAATTACTCCATTTTCAGTCAAGTGAACATTTTCAGCCACTTCTTTCAAATGGAGATCTTTGAGTTGAATCAACTCATAAAAATAAATTTAGTCTGTTTCCATTGACTATTTGTGCATTCAGTGTGTCTCTCAGTTTTTGACACCCACCATCAGTGTGTAGACATTCCCCCCAATATTACCTTAGGTAAAATGCCTTAGGTAAATATTATAACAACACAGGCCTGGTCTCAATGTTGTAAGCTGTAAGAGCAAGCAACATTTTTTGTTTGCTAACTTTGTGCTGGGTGTATATTATACTGATCACTCTATAGCACTCTTTACTTAAATAAAATCAAAATAAATCAATACAAATCTATTTTATTCACTTGATCCTACAATTCTGAAAAAAATCAGATGTGTGCATAGCAATAAAAAAGTGTAATTATTGTGTATTGCAATTGATATAATAAAAACATATAATTTAAACAAATTATTAATTAACAAAATTAAGTCTAATTAGCTCAAGAGTGCTTTAAAAAATGGAGGCAGTGAATTACCTCTTATTATTTAAGTAAATTTAGCTTATCCATTTTTACAGTGTATTTACTCACACAGATCTGACAGAAAACTTACTGAGGCTACAACTCTCAGAATTATTTAATAATAGTTACGTGAAGAATGCAGTGCCCCCTGCTGTGTGTAGGTGCTGTGTAGACACAGACTGGTCAGATTGTACATTCTGCCCCATATCCGCAATCAGAATCGACTTTACTTAACCCACAATCATCATAACTGGACCACAGAGCATAGAAAGAAGACCATCTGGACTTTGTGAACGCCACTACCGCAATAAAATTTAGCAAACAATATATATGTATATTCCCTACTGTTAGGCTTTGTAGGTGAACTCAAACACCAGTTCTTCATCTCAGCCCTGAGGACCCAGCCTGTGCAGTCTCTGAAACACTCTTGGTCAGCTCGCGTAACGCCTGACGGTAAACACAGGCAGTGTGTGAGGACAGTGTTCTCAGGGCTGAGGTGACTCACGCACTGCTGTGATTCAGACGCCTCCATCTTCCTCTGAGCAGTTTGTTGTGACTACTCCGAGTCTGGTGCTGCACCTAGTGAAGCAGCTGCTGAACGCTAACACCTGCACAGCGTAACGGCAGCCTGTCAGCTCAGATCACATGTTTACGGGAAATCCTGATGTGAATTAGGTTTGCAGTGATGTAGATCACTGAACAGCCAATGTTAGCTGGTTTTAACCAGTTTGCTTGTTAGCTTTCGTTTTTTGCTCGTTTGCAACTGAGCAAAGAAATCACGGCTTGTCGTAGCTGGTTTTCTGTTGGCCCATAATTTAGTAGTTTATAAATCCACAAGACTAAAGTACACCTAGATAAACAAGCAAGGAGTGGGTTCTGAAATCAATTCAGGGTCAAAATTGTCCGTGAACATATGAAAGTTGAAAAGTTACTTTATTTTAGTAATTCAGTCCTAAATGTGAAACTCATATAGATGTATTACACAAAGAGTGATCTATTTTAAGCTTTTATTTCTTGGCCTACAGCCAATGAAAACCCAAAAATCTGTGTCTCAGAAAAGTAGAATATTATATAAGACCAATTGGTACTTTTGGCAGTGTGGGCAGTGTGCCGAGTCCTGCTGGAAAATGAAATCCACATCCAATGACCACACTGCCAAAAGTACCAATTTGTCTTATATAATAGTCTTATTTTCTGAGATACTGATTTCTGGGGTTTTATTGCCTGTAATTCATAATCATCAACAATAAAAGAAACAAATGCTAAAATATATCACTCTGGCCACGACCACTTTTGCTAGTTCCCTGAGCAACCGTGGTACTGCTAATGCCACTAATACAAGAGCTGCTGTGGACATGGAGATATAATAACAGCTAGTAACTGATTTTAGATGATCAAAGTTGATCTTTAATGGCAGAGGGGTTAAAAAACTGAACAATCCCGGCAAAACCATACACTGTGGTATGAAAACTGTTAATCAGCTCTTGACCAGCACAGTTAGTTGCATTTATTTTGTCCTCCTTCTTCTACATTCCACTCACTGTGTGCAATGTACCAGTCCTTCTGTCAGCAAAACTACCCCAAAGCATGATGCTCCCGCCACCATGCTTAACAGTTGGTACAGTATTCTTGGGGTTGAATCATTGTGGCTAAACAGTTCAATGGAATCCCAATGGAATCCTTTAGTGCAAGTCGTGGTTCCTCATTGTGGTCAAAAGTTTCTTTTTGATTCCATACATTGTAAAATGTTATATGAATACATTTAAATGGAAGAAGTATATTTTGACAGTTAGTATTACTGTTTCAAAGTCCAGGCTTTTGTGCGGCAGTAATCACATGCATGTTATTTGTTAGTAGAAGATAAAATTAGATGGTTAAAACAGCTCACTCCATTTCAGAGCTTCCATTAAGGGCACAGTGCAATTTCAGCCGGGTGTCTGTAAAGGCGAGGAAGGAAATAAATGTAAACAAATATAAATAAGATTTTAAATGCAAAGAGCAGATAAAGAAGACTAAATTACTTCTAATCTCTGTAGCTGTAGATAGAAAGCTATTTAAGCAGGTAGTAAAGGCAGATCAGTTCTAATGCAGAAATTGGTTTCGGGAAAACATGATTTGCTCAGAAAATAAACACATTTACAAGACTGTTTCCCAGATTAATAGAAAACAGGTTGAAGGTTATAATGCACTGAGGGATATTAGAAAAATCAAATCCCTGGCCCTTTTATTAGAAACCTCTCTCTTGTAGCTCCATCCGTACCTTATCTGTTGATGCAATTGCATTCAGTTAAATATATATATATATATATATATATATATATATATATATATATATATATATATATTTAGTCACAGAGCTGCATTACAAAATACGGGTCCACGCCTCTTATGAATATGCAGACAGATGGTGATGGCAACAGAAGAAAGGAAAAACTCCCTTACATCAAGTGTAGAGACATGCTTGCTGTTACCTAAGTGTTCCCATCATTAATCCCCTACCAACTATTAAGAGTTTTGGCTTCTACAAACCAGTCAGACACTCCTAAACAACTCTTTACCTGCATTAAAGACAGCTGTTTTAAATTGTCACCTGTGTAAAGGACTCCTGTCCACAAACTCAATTAGTTAGTCAGACTTTAACCTCTACAGCATGGGCAATGAGCTTTCTAAGGAAATCAGGGACAAGATCATAGACCTGCACAAGACTGGAAGGGCTACCATAAGTAAGAGACTGGGTAAGAAGGAAACAACTGTTGGTACAATAGTAAGAAAATGGAAGCAAAAAAAAATTATCTGGGGCTTCCTGCAAAATCACACCTCGTGGGGTATCGTTGCTCATGATGAAGGTAAGAGATCAGCCTTAAACTAAACGGGGAGAACTTGTTAATGATCTCAAGGCAGCTGGGACCGCAGTAAAACAAATCAAACTATTGGAAAGTTTTGAGGAGCAGCCATATAATGTGAGGTAGCTAATATAGCCTGTACTGAAATGTAAACTGTAACCGTACAATCGCACACAGTATCTTTTATTTTGGCCTAGTCTTAAAAGCAGCTCTTATGTTTGCAGTTGTAAAACACTAAATTAAACACAGACTAAAGTTGTGCAATAAAAGGAGTGTTATAATTTGTATAATACAGGCTAGATTACACAAATCTATAGGCTAGATTACACAATATATATATATATATATATATATATATATATATATGTATATATATATATGTATATATATATATATATATATATGTATATATATATGTATATATATATATATATATATATATATATATATATATATATACATATATATATGTATATATATATATATATATATATATATATATATATATATATATATATATATATATATATACATATGAACGGTCACAGTAGCTCCAAACTGAAGAAAAACATTGTGGCAGCCTCTGACCCCTATACGTTTTATTTTGTGAAAAATACATGTACCATTACTCCACTATGCTACTTCCTTCAGCAGTTCAACATTCTCATTGAGGAGAAGTGCACCAATAACTGTGGGAACCAAACAGGCCCAAACCATAGTAGTAACACACCCACCACCATGTTTAACAGATGATATTGTTGATCTGGGTTGCAACCTGGCAAGATTCCTATTACCACTGTGTTTTGCTCTGTCCCTCACACTGATATAAGTTTATCTTGGTGTTATCTGTCAACAAATGGAATTCCCAGAGTTCAGCATTATGTAACCTTAATATCAGCCAGTTATAATGATTAATGATCTGTTATTGTTCATTTAGCTGTAGAATGAAGTACAGGGGTTGGGGGGGGGGTCAGAGATATGAGAGATTTGTGTAGTGTGTAGTTTGTGTGTGTGTGTGTGTATGAGGGAGAGAATTTAGGTCAGTGTGTGTGTCTCTCTCACGGCATTAAGACATGAACCATAACGCGCTGTGCTGGGAACCTTATTACACAGCGCAGTGTTTGTGCATCAGAGTGTGTAATGAGCTGACGTGTATTAATGTGTGCAAACATGTTTCTGTTAGTGCACTAATCCACGCTTTTCATTTGTAATATTATATCTACGTCTGTCAACAAAAGGCCCAGTGTGATGCGGAAAGGAGCAGTCGGTTAATTACACCACTCGGGGGGACTGCGGCGCCACGGCTTAGTGTAAACAGAGTGCGTTTGTTTGACTTTGTGTGTGTGTGTGTGTATGAGAGTGTACTCATCCTCTCTTGTGTTGTATCTCTGCAGGTATCTGTGTTGTGACACTCAGACGGAGATGAGAGAGTGGTTTGCTACGTTTTTGAGTATACAGGTCAGTTCACACCTCCACCTTCTCCTCACTTGTCTCTGCTCTGATTGGTTAATTTCTGCCTCACGTGTGAGTCTCATCACTCTTCTCAGTGTGGGGTAGTGTGTGCTGCTGTCAGTGCGCTCCGGTAACTTCTTTCTGAGGAGAGTGGTTCAATCTGATTATGCAATCGGATTGGCTGAGCCATGTTGCAAAAAAAATAAAATAAATAATAATAATAATCTGTCAAAAAAAGAAAAAATCCAGTATATCTATTTACCTATAATGTTGTTTTAACAAAATTAATACTCAGAATTCAGTTGTACAACAATTAATATCTAAAAAGGTCCTAATAAATATGAATATAAAAACTAAGCCACTAAGATACAAAGTTCATATCTAGAATTATTCGAATTTTTTTTTCAATTTTTAATATTATATAAGACCATTTGGTACTTTTGGTAGTGTGGGCAGTGTGCAAAGTCCTGCAGGAAAATGAAATCTGCATCGCCATAAAGCTGGTCAGCGGAGGGAAGGAAATTGCTGTAAAATGTCCTGGTAAATATAACACAGTGGATCAACACCAGCAGATGACATGTCTCTCCAAACCATCACTGATTGGTGGAAACTTCACACAGCAGCTTGGACTGTGTGTCTCTCCACTCTTCCTCCAGACTCTGCTCCCTTGATTTACAAATGAAATGTAAAATTTACTGATGGTCAGTGATGATCAGATATAGTTCTGTTGTCAGAAACAGACCAATGATTTAAATGTTGACTGATGATGACTGATAATTATACTTCTATATACTTTGGATAACTCTCTCTCGCTCTCTCTCTCTCTTTTTCTCTCTCTCTCTCTCTCTCTCTCTCAGCATGCCGGGGTGCTCTGGCCGGCGGATTGGGTGAAGTCTCGAGCTGCGAGTCGCGCTGCGAGTCGCGCTGCGCCGCCGGACGCCCGGCTCGGTAACGTCTCCCTCATTCCTCTCCGCGGCAGCGAAAACGAGATGAGGAACAGCGTGGCTGCTTTCACTGCCGATCCCCTCGCTGTGAGTTTCTCCAACCAATCAACACGGCTCCTGGACAATCACACAGCCAATGGGAAACACTGACCCACTGTAGCACCATCCCTTTTAAAGCTTCTTCCACACCCAGCCTCTTATTCACAACCCCAAATCAGGAAAAGCTGAAATAAAATAAAAATGCAGCTTTGCCAATATTTACTTTACATTTTCTTTTATTTTATTTTATTGCAGGCAGTATGAACCCAGGATATTTTATGTTTTGTCCCCTCAGCTTTCAACTTCATTAATTTATAAATTTAAAAAAAATTATTACAATAATGATTTTTAAAACACATTCCTCAACATAAATATATACACTATGTTGCAAAAAGGCCTAAATTGCAGGAATGGATGTGTATTAATGTATTAAATGAAGATGAGCAGATAAAACATAAAATATCTCCAGTTTGTACTGTCAACAAATAAAGAAAAATGAATTAAAGTCAATGTAAATGTTACAATCACTACATTTTATATTTAATTTACATGTTATGTGAGGCCTGGATGGAGCTGCATAAGGTTTGGAGGTCTGTAGTGATGGTTCCTCTGTGCTCTATTTCAGGCCTAAATTGCAGGAATGGATGTTTATTAATTTATTAAATAAAGTTGAGCAGATACAACATTAAATAGCCAACAGGTCAATACTAAAGCAATGGAAACACACTGTAAACCTTTTTATAGTGTATATATGAGACTGGCTAAATAAACAACAGCCTCACATGTACTGTATATAGAGTATATATATGACACTGATAAGTGTATGTGACCTCATGGAGAAAATCCTCAAAAGTACACAGTTTTCTTTCCCTTATCTTGATTAGCAATATGGCACAGTTATTAAAATGAGCAGAAATATAGATTTAAGTCAGGCTATCAGATAATGGTCAGGGATGTGCTGAGATAAAGGTTCCTGCATGAAACTGAAAGCAAAATCAAAAAAATAAATATCTATAAATCATAGATCAAATCTGACAATTCTAAATGTTGTAAAATACATAAACTAAATGTTTATGTTTATGACATAAACTGCCATTAATCAGAACAGTTCTTCTGCTGACACAATGTGTTGAAAGATTCACTAAAACACTTTAACAGACGTTAAATACACATGAAATGTGCATTGTAGAGCAAAGGTTTGAAAAATAACTGTGCAAAACTATACACCCCATACCCAGCCTGTCAACATTCAGATAGTCACACCAGTTCTAATATTACCTCTGAATAGAGCCGATCATCATTACAGTGTGAGACCGTTACCCATTTTCACCCACTGGCTGTGTGATTACCCATGAGCCTCCACTCTTGTGATTCTTCCAGAAAACACTTCACTTGTGAGTCTTGTGAGCGTGTGCAGTCCTGCAGGGTTTAATACAGATACAGAGCTTGTGCTCTCAGAACCACAGGAGCTGCAAGTGAAGTGTTGCTTTACTGTTGCTTTATCAGATCTGGGACAGATGAGGGGGTTCTGCTTATGAGACGGTTGTGATGTATTACACCATCTGTACTGTATTATACTGTAAATAGAAATGCTTACTCACTGCTGCCGTATCAGGGCTTTCCAAGTTCCAGTTGCTTTTAATTCTTCTTCACGTTTGCACTATTTGAAAATACCAGCTGATTCAAACTGTGTCTGTGCAGTGCATATACAGCTGTGATCTGGATGTTTTGGTAATATTGGGCTTTCATTGGTTCATTTGAACTGTTGTTGGAGTTTCTACTGTGAAAAAGTATTTGCCCCCTTACAGATTTCTTGTTTTTGCTTTTTAATCATACTTACATTTTTAAAGAACTAATCAAATTTTAATATCAGACAAATATAACCTAAGTAGAAATAAAAATAGTTTTTTAAATGATGATTTATTTTTTAAGGAAAAAAAAATCCAAACCATCCAATCCAAATCTAGCCCTTTGTAAATTAACTGTGATTAATCACACTTTTTGGAAAGCTGAGTTCAATTGCACCAAGTACAACCAGGCCAGATTACGGTCAGACCTCTAGAATCAGGTAATCACTTAATTAGAACCTGTCTGACATCATGAAGCGGCTAAAAGATCTCAAAAAGCAACACATTTCAGAAAAAGAACATCATGCTGAATGTAAATCATGGTGGTGGTAGTGTGATGGTCTGGGGCTGTTTTGCTGATTCAGGGCCTGGAAAACTTGCTGTAATAGATGGAACCAGCTATTCTGCTATTTACCAGACAGTCCTGAAGGAAAATATGCGGCCATCTGTTTGTGAGATCAGGTGTACTTGGATTCTGCAGCAGGACAATGACCCAAAAAGTCTGATTAAGGTACTGTAAAATGACCTTAAACAGGACGTTTATGCTGGAAAATCCTCCAATGTGGTTGAATTAAAACAATTCTGTAACAAAGAGTGGACCAAAATTTGTGCAAGACTGATAATTATCAGGATTAGTTCATGCCTTTTGCGCATTTTGAACCAAGCTGTTATATTTTTTGCGCCCTTACGACACCAAAGACTCACCAGTAGGCCCTAAATCAAGCTGTGTAATAAAACTATTAAAAAAACCCAAATTTAAAAAATGTATGCATTCTTGTTTGTTTTTATTATAGGTGCATGTTTCACAGAAATCAGTGAAAGCCCATTTTGCCATGATGTCTATCATAAGTGTATAAAACCTTCTGATTACAGCTGTGTTCTGAGACTGTGTGTGTGCATGCTTGCTGTGATCGTAAATGCATTTTTTGCATTTTTGTAATATAATTTCCACAAATCATTATGATTATGTTGAGAGGATCAAGCATGTACACACATTAAACAAATGGAGATGGTCTTAATAAATCAGCTATTTCTCTCTCTCTGTCACAATCTCTCTCTCTGTTTTTTTTCACTCTTTAATTCATCCAGGCAGAATAAGTTTTTCTGAATTTTCTGAATTTAGAGAGACTGCTTCTAAATAATCAATCTGTCCAACTTTATATTAGGTGGGGCTAATAACTGTGTAGTTACACATTATTATTCATGTGCTATTCTGTGCTATAGGTGAGGACGATTTTTCAATCACATAAAAATATGAAGATCAGTCATATCTCACCTCTATCAGAGACATACTGCTGCAGCTCAGCAAATTAGCTCTCCATCCTGCCCTGACTCTAAACCCATACATCACCCAGTGCCCCTCCCAAACTACCCCTCCCAATTTTTTGGCCTTTTTCAAATTTGAGGGGGGAGTTAGCTAAAATCAGGCGGTTTAGTGCCCCTTTAAGTGCTGTAAATGTTGTAGAGATTTTGTAGAGCATGCAGAATTATACACACCGAATTTGGAATGTGTTACAAATGAAAAAGGTGTGGCTTGTGTTTTCTAAACCTGTTTGTTCTTTAACCAGCTATTTGGAAATCTATGACCACCGAGTAAACGTGCCAGGTAAGAGGATCACCTTTGAACCAGCTTTTTAATTATTTCTTAATATCAGATTTATCCACTGGATGTTCAGTTGTATTAGCAAATAAAGAAGAGACACCTCAGGACTATCTTGTTGGGCTCTTTCTGGTGGTAGATGGTGCTGTACAGCAAGGCCAATTGTGCTCTCTCAGGGCTCTGGCAGCTGATGGCAAACTGCATGACCGGGATTCGAACCAGTGATCTCCCAATCATAGTGGCAGTGCTTTAACAACATAAATGTCACCAGGATTGAAGTTTTAATCTTTAACTTTAATGAAAAATAATAAATATTAAATTACAACATAGACATCTAAGTGTGAATCTGTTTTATTGGTAAATATTGGTAATTATTTCATGTTGGTAAACACTGAGAACTTGTTTTTATGTTTCTCTGCAGCGTAGATCTTCTGTATGCCGGAGGAAGGATCTTCTTTCAGCTGTCCACGGCCGAGCCTTTTGTAGATCACTCCAGAATACGTGGACCAGTTGGACCATCCTGTTTTTAACATAGAGAACTTTATGTACAGTTATTGACCTCATCCCTCAGCTTGCCTTCCAGGACTGCATTTGACCCACAGCTCTATAGAAACTGAATCTTTCTCACTCCTCCTGGAATTTATCTCCTGCACCTGAATGTCTGATTGTCACGTTTGGGATGTGGTTGACCTTGACACTGTTACACTTAAGTGTTCCTTGGACCAGGCTGAGAAGCTTCAAGAAGGAGAGCAGGTTCTACGAAGGGTTCCTGAACCTGCCGTTATAGAGTATGGAGCTTCTGGACTGTTTTGGACAGCAATCGTTTGGAAGATGTTCCTCTTCCACAAGCAATGTGGGTCACTAGAGCTGCACGATATTATTAAATACAGAAATACCGTTTATTCTATCATGGAGGTGGTAAATGGGGTTTAAATGTTGATATGTGTACAGTTATGCTCAGTAGGGCTCAAATCTGAGCTGGGGAACCAGTAGAAAATGTTAAGGGCCTTTAAGCATTCAAATCATGCTTTGAATGTGATGATTTCTGAGAATTAAAACATATAAGCACTAATTTCAGTTCATTTGTATTTAATATATTAACAGTACTAGTCTTACAGCTAAATGAGCCGAATCTCCCATTGGTTGGGCCTATAACGGTAGAACTGAAGACCGAATGCATGAAAGCGAGCCTTTTGTTGGTGTTTAATCAGTAATAGCCCAAATATATAATATATATATATACACCATATTTTTCAGACTATCAATGAACGTCTTTTTTCTTATCTATTTTCGTACATATGGCGCAACGGATTATAAGGCTCATTAAGCAACACTAGCAAGGATTCCTACATCGAAGTGAGCAAGGGTGTTACCATGCTTCCCTTCTAATAGGGAAACTGTTTTTTTTTTCCAAAGTCAAACAAGTGCTTGATGTTAATCTCCACAGATTTCTCCTGAAAACTGTTTATTTGGGTGAGTAAATTGCTTCTGTTTATTTATAGTAAGCTTAGATTTCCAATATTTAGCTTAAGGTCAGTTTTCAGTAAAGTTTCTCCAGCACTAAGGCTGGATGCAACGGAATTAGCATTAGCTGATAATTGCAGCAGCTAGCAGGACGTTAATGCGACCTGATAGCGGTAACTCAGGGCGCTATCAGCTAGCGGTTCATCCTGCATAGCTTGTTTTGTTTTTTTTGTTTGTTTTTATAATTTTATTACTCATTTTTTCCCATTTTCTCCCCAATTTACACAGCCAATTACCCAACCCACTCATGCCCCAACACACCAGGAGGCTTTCACATGTGCTTCCTCCGATACATGTGAAGCCAGCCATCGCTGGCTCCCTCTGCGCACCGGCAGCTTCATGGCAAAGCTGCATGAGCGGGGGTTCGAACCTGCGACCTCCCGCTCATAGTGGCAGCGCTTTAGACCACTGGACCACTCTACGCCCTCTGCATAGCTTGTTTTAACAAGGCGAACACACAGACTACTATCCAATATACTCTACTCTGAACGGCGAACGAGCTAGCGCTGCGGTTAGCGGCTAATGCTAATGCTGCTGCACCCAGCCTTAGTGCTGGAGAAACATATGAAAACTCACACTAACCTTAAAACTCTGTACTTCAGTGGAGTGGCTTTACTGCTCCCTAACACCTTACTGGTAGAATTCATAGATAAGGCACACCAGATTCTAAAACTTTTTTTGAAAATTAAAGGATTTTATGTGCATCTTATAGTCTGAAAAATACGGTATGTAAACTTTGCGCCAAAGTACTACTGAAATCCAACAGTAGTGCTAGCATACTTTGTATCATACGTCTCTAATAGTTTTAAATAGTTTTAATGCAGGAATATTGTCGTTTTTGTTGGTTAATATAGAATATAGTAAAAGGACCAAATTTACAGTATTTTCATGACATTAATAACCCTGTTTGCCACCATGAAATGGGTAGAATGACCTGTTTGGGATGATGTCTTTATATAAGTGTAAGTATTTTATTAGCTGTGTATTTTAAATGTATTAAATTGAATATAATGTCAGTAATTAAAGTGATTTCACATTTTACATAGTTAAACTACATGATTGCTCTGATTCATCTACTGCCACCCTCACCCATGATTGGTCAGCATGTTCCCAGAGCACGCTGATTGGTTGGTTACAGGACGGCTAACAGGTGATACTGTATATTGTGCAGCTCTAGCTCGTGTTATTGTGTAATCCAGTATGCAGTGATCCTGTTTGTAGCTGCTGGATTCGCTGTTACTTTGTTTTATATTTCTTTGTGTAGTTTTTTTAATTCTGCATTCCAGATGGAAATTCATGTGAATTCAGTTGATATTTAACAGAATGAAACACGTAGGGCTGGGGGAGGAGAGGAGCTGCAGGACTCGAGCCGAGCTGTTACTAATCGTTAGCGTCTTCACACATGTGGGCAGAGCTGACACACCGGCCCAGCCACTTCATATTCACCACTCACTTAGGGGCACACACACACACACACACACACACACACACACCAAAACACTTGCTTATCTCTTCCCTGAGCGCTGTCTTCCCAGATTAACTCGCTGATTTTTTAACATTCTATTAAATTATTTATTTTTTATCTCCTCTTATTCTGGATGTTCAGCTCCTATCATGTCCTGCCCTGAATCCTAAAGGCACAATTTACAGGTTCTGAAAAAGGTTCTGGGTGTGTATGACTGAGCGTGTGTGTGTGTGTGTGTGTGGATGTGTGGTTGAGTGCACTTGTATTTGTAGAAACTTCCACAACTTTGTTTATATATACCCGTTGTCAGGGTTCAAATCAGTCAGTGGAGCACCTGTGTTTTCCGTTGCCAAGATAGCAATACACCAGAAATGTACCTGAACACACCTCACTTCCAGACCACCACACCCACCAATGTAGATTTATATATTTACAAGCACAGTTGCGAATAGATTGTTAGCGGGGTGAAAGATAACAATGAACATCACAACAAGCCTTGTGTCTGGTGTAAAATTTTGGGTCATTTTGGAGAATTTCTATTGATCCATTCATATTGAAATTTTGCCACATTAAAAAGGACATCTGCCAGTTTCATATTATGCCGTATTATGTGACTAAGACATTTAAATTATATTTTTTCTTATGTCTCTAAATCTATGAAGGACTGATGTAATGTAAATGGGTCAATGGACACGATGCACACATTTGTGGTATAGTTTATATTTGCATAATTATATCTGGTGTAAATAACCTAAGGACTCTGAGAACTTCCTAAAACTGCCTAAATATAAAAGACTTAAACTAGATAAATGAATTTAAACACAACAAGAGTCTGTTTTATCCAGAATTATCCTGCTAATCCCAACAGCAGAAGAAATATTAGAGTTATATTCACAGTAATAATCTTCAGTTCCCTTTTTTGCTGGGTTCCAGGTTACTTAGCCTGTATGTAGTGTGTGTTTTGTAGGTGGCAGTTTACTGATATTTGTTCATTTGTTGTTGTAATTTTTGAGTGTTTTACTTGATGTAATTTCCTTTTTGTATGTCAGATTTTGAACAGCTTATTCAGTGTTTTGTCAGTGTTTAACCTGTACAGATTTACAAATGCTTCAACCTTCTGTGAATATTAATTTGATAGGAAGAAATTAAAACAATCAACAAGTCTTTGGTAGTGTTGTTTGTTGTAGCTTTTGAAGGGAAGCTCAAAGAAACGCCACACCATGGGGACTTTAGCTGTGGAATGGCATTGTAACAGTGTATACAAAACAAGTCAAAAGTTTGGGCACACCTTAAAAAAGTAAAAAAAAAAAAAAAGTGTGGTTGGTGTGGTGCAGTGGGCAACACCACTTCCTACCACATCATGTGGAAGACCAATAAGAGTCCTTGGGCAGAACTCCTAACACTACTTTTACCCACCTGTGTAAAGGTAATAACCTTGTAATTTGTTCTGGATAAGAGCGTCAGCCAGACGTGTCTTCCTGTAGCAGTTTTCTCCAGTTTCCAGGAGTCTTTTAAAGGTGTAGAAAACAGTATTCAACACTCTCTGGCTTAATCTGTAATTTCTCTAAAGGAAATGTTTCTAATTTTAATAGTGACAGAGTTGTATGTGCTTATATGTCTTTTTTTTCTAATTATTATGATGAAAGTGTCAATGTGCTGTCTGTAAGTGTGTAAATGCTGCAGTAGAGAGTAACAGCAGTAACACCATCTGTTCCAGCACTGCTTTACTACAGACAAAGCTTTGGAAATTGACATTTTTTGAAGTCCATTTTCAAAGCTTAGTTTATTTCCATTGCTACAGGCCAGATTTTATCAGTAATTGCTTATTTTTAACAATATTACCTTTTTTTTCCTCAAGTTACTAGGTCATTTCTTCCCTTGTGAACCATTTGCGTTTACACCCAAGAGTGTAAATGTTAGTTTACACAGCCTTATACAGAGCTTGGGAGAC
Source organism: Astyanax mexicanus (assembly GCF_023375975.1). Classification (NCBI taxonomy): domain Eukaryota; kingdom Metazoa; phylum Chordata; class Actinopteri; order Characiformes; family Acestrorhamphidae; genus Astyanax; species Astyanax mexicanus. The sequence goes on along the minus strand of NC_064425.1, from coordinate 11,517,934 downwards.
AGTACTAGACTGTAGTACTTTCTTGGCCTAGATGAGCTGGCCCTCTATTGAAGAGCTTTCAGCCTACCCAACACTTTGACACCAGTTTATGGGTTGTCCCTCCTCAAACCACTGCTGGTAAGTCCTTAATAATTCTCAACATCTTCCACTGGCCTTGTTGTTTCAGAGATGCTCAGACCCAGTCAACTGAATTTAATAGTGTCCAAGTCTGGACCAGCAACTCTCCAAGGTTCTCAAGCTTGCCTATTTCTCCCACATCAAGGGGCCTGTTTTAACGATATATAGGCGAGACGTCAAGCTGGCACCTTGCGCGGCTCAAAACGCACAAAAGGCATGGACTAATTTCCCTAATTAATTATGGGTCATTCCACTTGTCATTACAATTAAGAGGCAGGTGCAGTCTGACTTTGGTGCATTGGTATCTTAACAATGCAGTGCTTTTGCACGTCTCAGTAGAGGAAGCTGACCTGTGTTCACGCTGTGTCTCATGCCTAACACAGACTGTGTAGTCCAAAAACCGAACTCCTCCATTCCAGTCAATGGACAGTCTCTGCCTCAGGACTCCAAATCCCAGCATGCATCTGTCTTTGTCACATGTCTGGACTCAACCAAAAAGCGCGCTTTCTCTCTTTCGTCATCACCAGAATTCTAAGATTGTTTTCAGCTGTGTGTAATTAATTTTGTGTATTCAAGCCTGTTTATTTCATGTGTTTTTTACAAAGTATTGCCACTGTTATCCAGCGACATACCGGAGCATTCTATTCCGGTTTGTATTTCCGTGTGGACTCTGACTGTTGTCAGGGTTTAAATCGGGCATTGGTGCACTCGCAAAGAGCATCGTGACATGCCTTGTGCAGAGTGTATGATGGAGCCCCAAATGCATTGACTATGGAAACCACCTGTCCACATCTGAGACCTTGATATGTGCCTTTATTACGAGACAACTATCAGTATCTATGTGTGCACCGACTTTATTGGTTTATAATGTTTTGGATCATCAGTGTAATGATGCCTAGCTGATCTACACACATCCAAGCCCCTGTAAAATGAAGCTCTGAGATTCTGCATCAGTACAAAACCAAATTTCATGGGTAAGCTCTCTTCATTCCTCATCTTATGATGACTCTTAGCATCTTCTGTCGTCAAGGCCAGAAGTGACTGAACGTTCTGATCCACCAATTCAGAATGTGCTGATTGGCGTTGCTGTTCTGGAATCTCACCTCGTTCTCTGGCTGTAATCAGTAGAGCTCTGAGGACAGCCTGGTCTACATCCCCATCAAAAAAATACCAACGTGATTTTTAGAAAGCCTGCAGGGGGAAATGCAGATGCAAGATCTCTTTCAGGTAATTGTAATTTCTCAGCATCTTGTTTATATTCTCTCTCTCCCTCGCTTCCGTTTCTCCGCCCTGGTTCTGTCATCCTCTCGTGCTTTCTCTCCTTTTGCTTTCGCGCCCTTTGTAGCTTTGACTTTGGTGTAATCTCCTCTGAACTAAGAGATGCAATTTGGCTCTGAAGAGGAGAGAACTATTACAGCCTAACCTCTTTAAGGCCTGCCGACCATCTGCCTCTCGCTAATGGACCCGTCGGCCGCCCGCTCTCCATCTTTTAGCATCTTTTTGCATTCTTTCTCTCGTTTGTTCACCTTGCTTTTCTGTATTTTCCCTTTAATCTTTTCCCCTCATCCTCTCTCTTCCTAAAAAGGAAAAGAAGTTGTCCATTCAGTGGCCCCTTTATTAGTAACACTTTCACCCGTCTTGAGTAGATAGAGTTAGAGACTGTAGTAGCTGTAGTAGTGTGTATTAGGTATTTTCCAGCCCGTAGTCAATGGTTAGTTTCTTACCACAGTGCTACTATCATCACACTATTTTGACTATATTGCCAAAAATATTAATTTACCCATTTAAATCATTAAACTCAGGTGTTTGAATCACTTCCATGTCCACATGTGTATAAATAATAAAAGCAGCAGCTAGTCATGCAGACTGCTTCTACAAACATTAGTGAAAGAATAGTTTTCCTTCATTGTAAATTATTACTGAAGTCTTCCAGACTATAAAGGAACACATAAGGAATCATGTAGTAACTTAAAAGTGTTAAACAAACCCTAATACTCTGAAGCATTTAGGTGCTCTTATCTGGGAAGCTGTTAACTTGTGGTTTTTGAGGCTGGTATCTCTGATGAACCTATCCTCTGCAACAGAGGGAACTCTTACTCTTCCTTTCTTGGGGCATTCCTGATAAGAGCCAGTTTTATCATGATTTTTTTTAATGGTCTTTTCTACTGTCCTTGAGGATACTTTCAACATTCTTGAAATGTTTCAGATTGTCTGACCTTCATTTCTCAAAGTATTTTCTTCTTTAATTAGTTGTGCGTTTCTTGCTATAATATGAAACATTTACTCAAATAGAGCTATTCACTGTATACCAACTCTACCTCTACACAACTTTACAACTGATGCTCTCAAACACATTAAGAGGAGCAAGAAATTCAAGTAATTAACTTGACGAGTTCAGCACAGCTGTTAACTGAAAGCCTGAATTCCAGGTGATTCTACCTCATAAAGCTGACTGAGACAATACAGCAGAGATGTGCAACTTTTTATTTACTAAATAATTCCATGTTTTATCCTACATAGTTTGGATTGCTGATACAGCACTATAAAACCAGAGTGCTTATACACGCTACATTTTTGCAGTTGTGTACGACACACACACACATAGATTCCACTTCAGGTGATTCCAGAGAGGACTGAGGCACTGCTGTTACAATGTTCCACCAGTGTATCGTGTCTTCCTAACCAGATCTGACATCAGGGCTGCACAGAGTTGTGTGTTTGTGTGTTTTGTATATGTATGTATGTGTGTGTGTGTTTGTGTGTGTTAGACGCAAGGCTCGTTTTACTTCAACCCAAGTCTGTTTCACACCGGATTTCTCCTTTAATACCTTTCCACTCTCTACCCATACTGTAAAGAATGTATTTTTAATTATTTACTGTATTTAAACCAGTGTGAAATAGTAAATAGTGTGGCTCTTATGTCACTGAAAAAAAAAATATATATATATATATATATATAATAAACATATAAATACAGCAATGTTCTATTCCACCTTAAAAGCAGAAGAGGTAAAGTTCGAAACAGCAAATTAGCAAATTAATTAGGCAGGTCAGACCGACCCCCATGCCTCACTCCAACTCCTATAACTCATAGCCTTGCCATGAGCAAGTCTAGTCAACCTCACACACACAAGATAACACCTCACAACTCATACACTTCATGATCAATTTACATACTGCCATTCCACAGCATGTGACATGTCAGTGTATTTAATAAATTAATGTACTCTAAATTTCTAAAGAATGCAGAGATTTTTTTTTCCGCAAATTAAATCCTCAACAATGATCTTCTGTCTTTCTTATGGACACACTAGTGGCAGATGTGACAGGATGGCTTAGAAACGCTTTTCCCATCAAGGATAAAAACACTGGAAAAAGCCGCCTTGTCAAAATTCATTATGTGTCAGCAGATCTTGTAAATAAGCTGAAAAATGCTGCATGTGTAAGAATGCATCCTCTTCAGGCTAGTGTTTTTTAGAAGTACATTTGTTGCTGCACTAACAGATTTAAGCCTGTTGGGGGTGAGGTTTGTCACCACCCTTTCTTCCTACAAATATATACATTTTCACACCTTACAGCTACCAGTAACAAACCCTTACTAGACCTGCATTTGGAACCGAAAATTACAAAAGTTTAGCTTTTTTCAAAAGAGTAAGCATAGAAGGTTGAATCAGGCTTCTTTAAAACCAGTGGTTTGTTCTGCATTGTAGATTAAAACTAAAGTCATCAATACTACAATAATGTGTAAATGTTTTAGGCACCTGTGAAATTTTTGAACAATTTTAAAATCTCCTTATCTGAGCAGTTATAATTCTGTTCAGTTAATCACGTATATTAGAATAAATACAAAAGTAGTGATTTTAGATCACTGTATTCATCTCCAAGCATCTCTAAAGATATCCTAGTATCGTGCCTAGCAATAATTAAAGTTATCATCATATCAACACCTGATTTGTTAAATCAGAGCTTAATGATGTTAAATGAGGTGTGATGAATTCAATACAGCCACTGGGGAGCTATGGGGCATCCAGGAGAAATCTGGAACCCACCTTTGTTCTTCAGATTAGCTCACAGGATATAAAAAAAAGAAATTCCTTTTACTTTGCACTGTATTTATGTTTATTACAAGTATGTTACATAATGTTCAAATAATAATTTGTTGTTTTAGGCAGTAACACTCATTGCTGGGATAAATGGTTTAGACTAATGTGCTTAGATGCTTAAAACTTTTGCACAGTAGTGTATTAAGAACAAATCTGAAATTATCTAGATGGCAGCTTTGTATATCTTGGCATTTTTAACCATCAAGAGTTAATTACTTTCATTTCTAGCCTTATTAATGTGTTTGAGAGCATCAGTTGTAAAGTAGTGAAGAGGTAGGGTTACAGGTATACAGTGAATAGCTCTATTTGAGTAATGTTTTAATCCATATTATGAGGAGCAAGAACGACTCAACTAAGTAAGAAAACAATGACTTTAAGAAATGAAGGACAGTCAATGTTATGATGATGAAATTGGCACTCATCAGGACCGCCCCAGGAAAGCAAGAGCAAGAGATCCCCTCTGTTGGACAGTTACCAGCCTCAGAAACTGTATTTTGGTTTGTTTAACACTTTTAAAGGGGACATGAAACACTTCAAGTATTTAGTATAATTCACAAGATGTATTTTCACTCTAACAAATCTGATAAGTTTAACAGTTGTCAGTGAAGCGGAATTAAAATAATGAGCAATGTAAATGTCATTTTTTTAAATAAGGGCAGCGCCATCTTGTCCCAGCGCTGAACGTGACGTCACGAGGTTGGTTCTCGAACGCCTCACTACTATAATCTATGAGTCTAACGTAAATTAATTCCTCAATAGATAATAAATTCCAAACCAAAACTCAATGCAGAGCGGGGGGGCACTTTTGTATTGCCCCTGTGTGTAGTAATACTGGGAGTAGTGAAATTTAATAGGGTGAGGAATGAGAAATATTTACTTTCACTTACATACCTCTTAAGCAGACAGCTGTTCTTCAGCGGGGGCTCGCAGCGCTGAAGCGCGAGAATCCTCCGGTTAGCTGCAATGCTAGGGGTTAGGAGCGAGAGAATAAACACTCCCAAAACGTCTCTCCCAGAAAAGCATCTGAAAAGTTCTGCTCAGGTTTCTGCAGGAAAGATCTCTGAGTAAATGCTCCATGTTAGCCTAGTTCAGCTTCGTCTTCATCCATAATCTACACAAACAACAAGCTCTTTTCCTCTAGCTATATGCCTGGGATCTTAAACCAACCAACCTCGTGACGTCACCAGTGCTGCACGGGCAACCACGGCGGCGCCCTAGCGCAAACGTAACAAACATAAATATATTATAATTTAGTGTGTAAACATTTTATATAAAAAATTCCCCCCCCCAAAATATTATATTTTATATTATATTCCATTATATTTAATCCCTTAGAAAACTTGTACAAACTGAAATGTTTCATGTCCCCTTTAAGTTACTACATAAAATGATTCCTTATGTGTTTCTTTATAGTCTGATAAATGACTTCAGTATGAATTGAATTGAAATACGCTGTTTATGAGAGCACTGTTTTATAACAGGCTAATTAGGGAAGCAGTCACTGCATTGGGCTAAAGGTCAGCAGGTCATTACTCATAAGTGTGCCTGTGGTGCTGAAGTGACCGGTCTGTCTGCAAGCTTTTAGCCGAGAGCTAGCCGCACACTGTTACACAAACCGAGGCGGTCATTCCGTCATTTTCCGCAGCATGTGGGAAGATTTCCACTGGGCAAATCAAACTCTAATGGGCCGTCCGTGATCAATCCTCCCTCTGTCTCTCCCGCCGCTCCTTTGTGGTCGTCTCTTCTCGGCGTTTTTGTCCCGGGCTGCGTAAAGTGCCTCTAATTGAGGCGGTCTGGGCCATTAGCGGGATTAGGACTTGACGCAGGGGTATTTGACTCAACAATGTCTACATGTCTTTTCTTTCTCTCTCTCTTTGTGTTTCAGCTCTTCTCTTTCCTTTTTTACGTTCTCTTTGCGTCTCGTCCTCATTAGCACTATAGCGTACGGCTCAGGCCAGCGCTCTGGTTGAACACAACCACAGGCCTTCAATTAGTGACCTGACGGTACTGTAAGTGCAGACGGATCACCATAGCAACACCTCTTCTTTCTCTCGTTCTCTCTATCTTCGTTTTTTTATTCTTTGTGATCAATATTTTTCTGTTCTGTTTATCAGCAGAGATGCACGTACACATATAGCAGGACTCTGTTAAACAAATCAAAATGTTTTATATTTTAGATCCTTCAAATTAGCGCCTCTTGCTTAGATAACAGTTTAGCACATCTTGGCTGAATTTTCTCAGTCAGCTTTATCAGGTAGAATCACCTGGAATTCAGGCTTTCAGTTCACAGCTGTGCTGAACTCGTCAAGAGTTCATTACTTGAATTTCTTGTCTCTTAATGTGTTTGAGAGCATCAGTTGTAAAGTTGTGAAGAGGTAGAGTTGGTTTACAGTGAATAGAGATATTTGAGTGATGTTCTAATCCATATTATGGCAAGACCTACTTAACTAAGTAAAGAAGAAAGTTAATAAAAAGAAAATGACTATCAAAAACGTTATAATGATGAAACTGGCTCTCATCAGAACCGCACCAGGAAAGGAAGAGCAAGAGTTTTCACTGTTGCACAGGATAAGTTCATCAGAGTTACCAGCCTCAGAAACCACAAGTTAACAGCATGTTTAAGTTGCTACATGATTTCTTATGTCTTCCTTCATAGTCTGGATGACGTATATATATATATATATATATATTAACAAAACAATGAATAACAAGAAAGTGACAAACTAGGTCTTCAGTAAATGACCAGTATCAAAAATAAAATGTTTTTAAAAACTGCGTATCAGAGCCAGATGCAAATATCTGGAAATAAAAGCTGAAATGTTTATCTTTTGTCTAATATTCTTTTTTAATATCAAACTCAAATGTTTTCAGTCTGCAGCAGAAATAAAGTGACTGGTCTCACTGTTTTAGTGCGTTTGGACTGTATCCAGTGGACTGTATTTTTCTGTGTCCCAAAAGGTCTAAGTGTGCTTGAGGTCTGACTGGTTTTGAAGAGTTGTAATTTTAGCTCAGTTAATTATAAAAATAGTAGAGTGTTTATAACGAGCGTCGTCCAGGACATAAAAATAACCTCTTTCCATATTTTTGAGGATGTGGTTTTCCCCTTACTCCCTTTCCACAATCAATTTCAAGCATTGTGTAAGTGCTGCTAGACAGCAGCGCCGCTGCTGAAATAACTTCCTTTCAAATGTCATCCAGAGGAGGGAGAAGGGGCGAAGTGGGAGCAGAGGGGGGGGTGGGGGGCCAGAGCTATTTTAGTGTCAATGCGTCCGCTGTGCTGGAGAAATCACTACAGAGAGAGAAAGAGAAAGAGAGAGAGAGAAAGAGAGAGAGCTTTTATTTCATTCAGGTTTTCATTCCTTGTCAATATCCATGAAATGGATGTGAGTTTGATTTGAGGGTGAATTGAGTTGGTGGAGTTCAGACAGACATTGTAGGAGAATCAGGGTCCACTGAACAGAAGCATGACTTTCAATAAGGTCACAGATTTCCAACCTGGAAATCTCCTGGACTGGGATAGAAGTCTGATCTTAAATGATGTAGCCACTGATCTGAGGTTCTGTCCAAGCTTTACTTTAGCTTGATGAAATCAGAATGAAGGTCAGAAATCGTAATTCCATCAGAACCAGCAGTTTCACAAAACTGGCTACATTTACATGCAGCCTAATAATCCATTAATAATCTGACTAATAGCTCAATAGGAATAAAGCATTTCCATGTAAACACCTCAATCGGAATAGATTAGTCCAATTGAGGACTTTCTGAATACAATTTCTATCCAATTGCACGAGGTGGAGAATCTGTATTTAAATAATCTGTCATGTAGAAGAATAATAGCCTTGTAAATACCTGTACACAATTAGATCTTTATAACGTTGGTTGCCATGGTAGAGTAGAAGTTACTGAACTTGTCTTGTAGGCCATTCGCTCATTCATGTAGGTTTCATGTCCTCAGTCTGGCAACCAGAGTGAGCCTGGTATCTGTGAAGGGGTGTGCAAATTAGTGTTGTGAAATCTTTAAAAGCTCATTTCATTGGTCAGAAGGACTCAACTGTATCCTGTCAAAATTCAGTCTGAACTCAACTGTATCCTGTCAAAATTCAGTCTTAACTCAACTGTATTCTTCTTGGAAAAGTCAGTCTAAACTCAACTGTAACATGTCAAAATTCAGTCTTAACTGAATCTCAACAAAATTCAGTCTGAACTCAACTGTATTCTTCCTGGAAAAGTCAGTCTAAACTCAACTGTAACATGTCAAAATTCAGTCTTAACTGAATCTCAACAAAATTCAGTCTGAACTCAACTGTATCCTCTCAAAATTCAGTCTAAACTCAACTGTATCGTGACAAAATTCAGGCTGAACTCAACTAACTGTATCTCATCAAATTCAGTCTGTAGTCAACAATATTCCAACAAAATTCAGTCTGAACTCAACTAACTGTACCCCACCATAATTTAGTCTGAACTCATCCCACCAAAATTCAGCCTGAACTCAACTGCATCCCATAACAATTCAGTCTGAAGTCTAAAGTTATATCTTGACCAAATTCAATCTGAAGTCAACTGAACCTCACCAAAATTCAGTCTGAAACCAAATAGAACCTCACCAATTCCAGTCTAAATTCAACTGTATCCTGTCAAAATTCAGTCTGAACTCAACTACTCAACTAACAGCTGACAAACTTTATTCTAAACTTGAGTGTGGCCCAACTGTACACTGACAGTCAACCAGACTTTGTCTCAACAAAATTCTGTCTGAACTCAAACTGAACTCCTATAGCACCCACAGGCCGATTTAATCTCCACTTTCCGGGTACATTAGCAATCAAAACCTGACAGTCAGGGTCCACAATATCAGGAATTAATATTGGTTAATGTGTGTTGTATCACTGCTGAGAGGAAGTGAAGGTCACTGAATGTGTGAATGAAATGTTCAGGGACGGATTTTATGTCTGTCTGAGGAATTTAAAACAGCGATTTTATAAAGCGCTGCCTTTCTAACCTTGCATAATATTCCCTGATTTCACATTAACTGTCCTCATTAACAAAGAAAGCATTTTAATTAGCCAAGGATTAGACTGGAACACACTTACAATCACTGTGGCTCTGGACAGAAGTTAATCTGGGACAAATACATGTCCTTGTTATAATCAGTGTTAGTATTAAAGAACCAATAAGGATTTTATTTTCAGTAAAAAATGATAAAATGATCAGGATGTGTCACCAGATATTAAGGAAACATGCAAAGTTCAAGTACTATCCTCACCTGTCAGCATAGCTTGAGCCAGTATTTTCTTACTAGAACTGTGTGGTACATTGTGGTGCACCTGCTGCTCAATGTCCAACAGTACTAATTCCTCCCCTGAGGTTGCCAGGTTTAAAAACACAACACCGGTGCTGCAGTGCATGAAATCTTAGCTGTCAAAAAAGCTTATCTCCAAAGACCTAATAAAACGAGAGTAATTATTGGCAGTGTGTTTGACAGATGGAGAAGACTTTGAGCCCAGAAGGACTACAAGACAGATGCCCAGCTGACTACTTTTCTCCTGTACAGGAAAGATACCATTAGGTTATCTTATTAAGGAAGGGCATTTAATTAATTTAAATGTTTGACTGTTCACATTAATATCAGTGAAATAGCAAGCTAGGTTAGCTAATGGACTATACTGGCTAGCGCAGTCATGCTACATATGCTAACATGAACTGCAATCAGCCACAACATATGAGAAGATGTTTTGTATCTGAATACTACCTCAGCAGTGAAGTGTACGCTGAAAATATTTTTCAGTAACCAAAAGTTAGACTCTATATACTGATGCAGTTTAGCTATAAATGTGACTTTGCTTAGGCTAATGTAGCTAGCAGTGCACAAAGCTAACTAGCTAACTGTGGCTAAAGTTCCTCATGGGCTGGTTTTTAACTTAAAAGTTACTGAACTTGTCTTGTAGGCCATTCGCTCATTCGTGTAGGTTTAATGTCCTCAGTCTGGCAACCAGAGTGAGTCTGGCATCTGTGAGGGGTGTACGAATCTGTGGTGGGAAATCATTAAAAGCTCATTTTATTGGTCAGAAGGACTTGCACTGTTTGACACTTTGTCTTTCTTTCTTAGTCTCTTTAAACTCTTCTGCTATCACACAAAACACACACGCACACACACACACACTGAAGTACCTCTTCAGGCTGTAATTGTGCTGTATTGTGATAGTTCGTGACCGTGTAGGTGGGGGAAGAGAGAGAACATCACCCAGTGACTCATCATAACAGAGGTCTGCTGGGTTTCCATCGTAGTAAGATCATGCTCTTTCTGTACACTCATGCACTCACTACTGTTTAGTTAAAGAATAGTTTGATAAACTAAAGCAGACACTCTTTTTCTTTCTTCATTTATTTATTTTTAATTTGATCCAATTTTCTCCTTAATTTGTAAGGCCAATTACCCAATTCCTGTTCACAAGAACTTTCCCTATTACTAGTGGGGTTATTCTAACAGAATGAAACCTATGAGGTGGAATGAGGAATTATGATAAATGTTAAAGTAAATGTTAACACAATAATAAACATTTCTTTGTTGTGTCTTGCAATATTTTTGTCTCGTTCTGTTGTCATTTCTGCAATGTGCATACCTCAGAATTTCAGTAGGTTTTGTAGAAATTTAAATATAAAAAAAACCCAAAACTTAAATGCAAAACTTATTTACTTTAAACACTTGAAGTAAATAAACATTTATCAGTCAAAGCAATTAAATTAATAAAGGAAAGGAATGTGTCCAACACCAATTTTATCGTCCTCCCCAACAGTTTACAATAATTGTTTAAAAAAGGAACTGATTTTTGAAGCAAGGGAAGATATTTACTGTGACACTCAAAACAGCTACCAAAGTTTTTTTTTTATGATGATTGTATTATATTATGGTCTAAATGTAAACAGTGACTGAATGTTTACGTAGGACGCATGGTAAGGGCTGAGTATCATTTTAAAAATTTCAATAAAAAGGAATAGTTGGGAAGATCATTTAGCTATGTATCGATATCTGCTGGTTTTCAGCCAAAATATGCGATAAGCGATTGGCCGATATTCCTCCGATTTATTCAATTCAGAAGTTAAGAATTAAGCAGTTAAGTTCAGCAGAGATGTGTGTGCACCACTGTTGGAGCTGCAGTTCGTCCTCCAACCTCTAGATGGAACTCCAGAGCTGGAGCACAGCTGCAGATATCAATCGAGGAACCCCGCCTTCCTACAGGTGCTGATAATTAGCAGCACTCAGCTCAGCCTGATCAGTCTGGAGCTTTTTAACAGTTTCTGCATTTGTGCAACTTGTGGTGAAAAGAGAATGAAGACTTTAATCGTACTAACTGGATAATAAAGCTCTCCACAGTTAATCTTTCAGCTCAGCTTATACAGTGAGTAGCAGAGCTAACAAACACCACTAACCACACACAACACCAAACACTGCAGACCACATTTAACCTCCATCAAAACTACAGTAGCAGGAGCAGCAGCAGCCAGAAAACTAAAGGCTCACGTTTAAACTGTTTTCTGTTGTTTCCACTTTAAATGCTACAGTGCAGTTCTGTACAGGTAATCAAAGATTCTCTCAGCTGGAGCTCAGTCAAAGTGCAAGGTTATTTTTTTTTGCTATTAAAATAACATACATATAATAACATAAGTAAATGTAGGCTATTTTAAACAGTAAGATGACTTCCAAGAATAGATGGCTGATTTTGGGATACCAGTTCTTGCAGGATTGGTGTGAACAAAAATATTATTATAAAAATAAAAACGTTTACACACATCTCTTCTGAAATCCATATATTTTGGTAAGTAAATCTCTTCTGGTTATTTTCAGTCAGCGTTTGCTTAGAGGTTGCAGTAATTAGGGGAATCTGTTGCAGGTTTGCCTGACATCTTTGTGTCATTAATGTAGGAGGCTCTCCATCCATCCATCCATCCATCCATCCATCGTTCTTCTATTCTACACACTGTATTCAGAGGCCAAAGTGTCTGAGGTACGTACATTGTTTGTTTTTCAGTTGTGTATTGTTTGATTCTTTGTCTTATTGCTGTATTTCTGTGAAGATGCTACAGCTTTTTATCAGTTGTAAAAAGCGCTGTTCACACAAAACCAAAATTGCCTAGAAAAAGTTAATTTAACACACACATGAAAAATCAGCAGGGGGTTACAATACCTCCTGCTGATACATCTCTGCTCTATTTGTAGAACAATAAGTTGGGTAGGGAAGGCTGTGGTGGAAAGGGGATTGAATGTAGCTTGTAGGTACAGATACTTTTAATACTTGTTTAACATCTGGTTAACATGAAGTGGCCAAACCAACATAATCTGTAATCTGCAAATGTGGCAAAAAGGTAAGAATGGAGGTGAATGACACCATAATTACCTAAACTAAAAGAAAACAGCAAACCTATCAGAGAGAGAATAAACTTTACAAATGTTTAACTCAACAATTAGTTTTTAAAATATTTCACTTGCTATTCTCTTTAAGTGTCAGGTGCGCTCTGACTTGATGAATTGCTATTTTAATGGTGCAGCTACTTAGACGTGTCCAAAACTTCTCAGCAAAGATAACTGCCCTGCTCATTTAAGCTCGTTCATTTTGTTTATTGTTGATGTAAATGTTTGGATTGCTGCCATCAGGCACGCTCTATAGGTTTGTGCGCTGTATGAATGTTGGGGATGCACCTATGTTGACTTCACTGCCAAGATAGCAATGAACATCTGATTGTTGAGGTCTGTCTAAGTTGTATTCAGTTAGTGGTGCACCTGTGTTTTCCGTTGCCAAGATAGTAATACACCAGAAATTTACCTGAACCAGAAGTTAAGCTTGGTAGTTGTTAACTTAAAAACATGTGTTTATTATTACCCACCACATATAATAATACAACACTTACATAGTTATTTTTTCTTAGTGAGAATGTTAGACTCAAAACAACTAGCTCGATAAAAAAAAATGGGTTTAAAAGTTGGAATATTGCTACCACTTGGTTGGATTATAGGACATTCTTCCCCAGTCTATGCCAGTCAGTCCCTCAGGCTGTATACCCTTAATACACCTTATATACACACTTTATATACTCTATATACACCTTTTAAAAACACACCCATGATTAATTAAGACAGTTATTTCAAGACCTTTTGCATGTTTCGAACCACGTATAGTGTACTTTTCCCGCCGTTATGATAGCAAAGACACACTCCAAAAAATGACAAAAATTAACCATTAAAACATTAGATGCCAAATATCACAACACTGATGTACACTAACGTAATTAACTTACTACATTACATTAACTTGTTTCAGAACAGCATGTCCTCATTATGTTCTTCAGAAGATCTTTATGCTTAAAGTCTCACCTCTCCATGACCCTGTTCTCTCTCAGCTCCCAAAAACACTTGTTTTGCTGCATGACAGCTTTACCCCCCCCCCCCCCCCACACATCCCACCATCTGCGGCCTAATTGATTAATTAGAATGCTCATAATGGTCCCAAAAAGAGGCCTCATTAGTGGCCAAGAGTTGCCAAAGAGACCTGTGGTCTCCATGGTGACTCCATGGCAACAGAGGGAGCACAAGGAAGTCCTAATGAGTGGTGCACCAGTGCTGACCTCCACTCTGGGCGCGAGGACAAACAGCCTAGATCACCTTTTGACGGCCGGTCACTCGCCCAAAAACATTCCTCTTGGACGTACTCGTGTCTAGATCCAGCGATATGCGGTGAAAATACGGTACATTCACACTCAGATTACAGGGATTACGATATAGAAGAAACTTAATGTTTTAGATATTAGTTAAATTTGACATTATGGTGAATTTCATCTTAAAGAGAACATATCACACCTGTTTTTACACAAGTTAGAACAGCTCTATAAGCTAAAAACAAAACTTTACACAAAATTACTCTCACATAAAGAGATCTCTCCAGCTCTATTCTTACCAGTTTCACTCCCTTTCAAAATGAGCCGTTTAAGAGTTCGGTCACGTTTATGCAAATTAGCCATTATTGGCCACGCCCCATGTTTAGGCTGAGCATTTACCATACATTAGTGTTAGCTTGTGCTAAATTGCAAAACACAAACAAGCTAGTTCATAACATGACATCGACAGTAGGTACAGATCCCTCCTTCAGACGAAGTTGCTGTATAATCCTTCTGTGTACTGTCTGAGGTTTTCAACCAGCAGACCAAAATGGTGTGTCTTAAACTGATCTAATGGGTGGGGCTCTGGTGGGGGTTGATTGGGTGAGTAGTTTTATTCTATAAACTACTGAAAACATTTTTTATGTTGTTAAATATAATGTAAAAATTACATTATTAAATGTTATTTAAAGTATTTAAGCGCAGAAAATAACAAAAAAAAAAGACTTCAAATAATGCAGACTTTAAATAATGATTCAATATTCATTTACAAACAACAATACTACTATTTTTTTTTTTTTTTTTACTTTTGTTTAACTAATATTGACCTTTTTGTTTGTTTTTTTTTTTCACCCAAAATTAGTGTTTTCACACCCAATAATGTGCTTGGCTGAAAGCAGCATGCTGCCACCTACAGCTTAGGCTGAGCACAGCACAGAGAGGATTTAAGTGAACAATGTTTAAAAGCATGTGAAAAACACAGGCATCAAAGTTTTTGCATCACATCGATGCATTGGATCGATTGCAGTTTGGTTCGATGCATTGATGCTCTTTAGTTTTTTATCTTTACAGATTTCCTTCAGATTTTTTTAATCCTTTAAGAAGTGGTTAAACACTTTATTGAGGTGCTATTTCTCAAAAGCAGAAAATCCATTGGAAAAACATGTTTATTTACTGTAGATGCAGGTGTTTTTTTTTATGGCTCCAGTTTGCTAAAGCACAAACATCGTTTTCAGCTAAACATGTCTGGGCTGATTGACTATATTTGGGATAAGGTGTGTAAATGGTGTGTATTTGTCTCTGAACTGCATCTTTAAGATGTTTACAGCAGAGATACACATCCTGGCAGCGCTCGGCAGGACGGAGTCTCGGCGCGGGGTGCGGTGATGAAGTTTCTCTTCATCTCAGCGTGAGGTGTAGAGCACGCTGTTTGACACGCGTCGCGTCAACAGCTTGGGGTGCGCTGGCAGAGATTGTTTTTGCCACGTAAAGCAACAGAGTGTGTAAAAAAAAAAAAAAAAAAAAAACTTACGTAACTGTGAGAGTCATTTATTTCTGCGCTCACAGGGGAGGCAGCGCCAGCGGCAACGTTTTCTCCATCTCCCATCTCGTCTACCTCCATCTCTCGCTCTCTCGCTCGCTCTCCTCCCAAATTCAGGCCGAAGCGTTGACTTGGAAAGCAGCTGGAGGGGCAGCGTCAAAATCACACGACACCTTTATGTGAGAGAGTTTGTGTACAGTGGAGTCCAGAGGTCAGAGCACAAACTCTTAACACAAAAAAAGTGCTGCAGAGGTTTTGTAGTACTTGATAAAGCTTTGTCAAAGTAAGGAGTGAGACCACCCCTCTCACAGGTCTAAAGTGAGATCACTGTATTCACATATGCCAAAAAATGAAACACATTTTCAACACACAAAGGTCTGTTTTAAGCTTCTGAGACCCAGACTTTTGCTTGGTGTGCATTTTTAATTTCACTGTCACAAAGTCATCCTGTTCCATGTCCTCATTTTCTGTCTCCATGTTTTCCTCCAGGTTCCTCATGTTTTTCCCCACATGTGGTCCTTAACACATGGCTTTTATGTTCCAACGTGTGTAATTTGTAGTTCCACCCTCTTGTTACCTGTCCTCAGGTGTTTCTTGTTTCCTGTTTCCATGTGTATTTTTAGCCCCTTTGTTTCTAGTAGGATTGTACGTCTTCACGTCTGTTAGGTTGTAGGTATATCAGTTTGAGTGTATTACGTGTTTAGTCTAGTTACCCTATCTGTGTATATTTCCTGTTTTATGTTTATTATTTTGTTTATTTCTCTTGTTAAATTTACTTGCATTTGCATTCACCTCACTATCTCCCTGCTGCACACTTGATGTTCTCGTAGCTATTTGAGATTAGTAGGACCGTTCAAGTATAAGAACTAAACTCTGTCTTTATAGAGCAAGTCTTTGTTACAAGAAAAACAAATATATGGAGACAGTAGTTTTTCATTTGGGACCAGAAGGTCCCAGTTAGTCCAAAAACAAAATTTCAACATTTCTGTTAACTTGTGCATTTTCAGGCTGGTAAGTCTTTTTTTTTTAACCATTATTAAAAAAAAATCCCATTTTTTCCCCACCCATTTAGTGGTTACTTCGCTGTAAATCCCCTATCATAAGTGATGCCACAACACAACGTCCTCCGACACATGTGAAGTCAGCCTCCGCTTCATATTCAACATTGCTGAGTAGCATCACAGCGCGCTCGAAGGAAAGTGCAGCGACTCGGTTCCGATACAACAGCTCACATATGCCTTGTGCTGATCGACATCACCCTAGGAGTGATGAGGGGGATCAACACAATCTACCCACCCAGAGAGAGAGAGCAAGTCCAATTGTGCTCTTTCAGGGCTCCGGTAGCTGATGGCAAGCTGCATGCCTGCGATTCGAACTAGCAATCTCCCGATCAAAGTAGCAGTGCTTTAAACCCCTGGACCTATTCAGTGCCCCTGAGCCTGGTAACTCTGATGAACATATCCTCTTGCTTTTTCATTTATGGAGCGGTCCTGATGAGAGCCAGTTTCATCCTTATAACAATTTTGTTGGTTCTTTTTGGATTGACTGACCTTAGTTGAGTAGTTCTTGCCATAATATGGATTACATTAACATTATTCAAATAGAGCTATTCACTGTATACCAACTCTACCTCTTCACTACTTTACAACTGATGCTCTCAAACACATTAAGAGGACATTCCAGTTGACTACCACCAGATGATATGAGCAGTGTCTCAAAATGAGGCCAAAAAGATCAGCGTTTTAAAAAATTAAGTAAATTAAGGTGCAGAGAAGCAGAAATGTAATGTCCTCATATGAGGACCTTCCCATGACAGTGATTGGTTCTGAGACGTCTCATGACTGTGGGTCTGAATAATTACCTCAGTGTTGTGAAACCTCTCTTTGATTACTTTGGGTCTGTTTCACTGTTTTATTTGTTCAGGGACCTTCCTCTGATTGTGATAGTTTGGCAGTTCTTTAAATTAGTTTTCTTCTCCTGTAATTTGGTGTATACAGTGTCAGTCAAACGTTTGGACACCTTTTTTCATTCAATGTGTTTCTTTCTTTTTAATTTTTTTAATTTAATATTGAAGACTATATTAAAGCTATACAGAAACACATGCTGAATTATTCTGTAAACAAAAAGTGTTAAATTATTCAGAATATGTTTTAAATTTTAGATTCTTCTAAGTATCACATGTATCTTTGAGGGCAGATCTGCACACTCTCGGTATTTTAATCTCAGTGTCTTCATGAGGAAGACACTGAAATAGTTTTCTCAGCGTCTTTAAGGAGTTTCTGGAGGTGCTGAACAATAGTTGCTGCTTTTCCTTCACGCTGTGAAGCTCCAGCTCATCCCAATTAAATCACTTCAAATCACCATCTCAGTTCATCAGGTTTAGATCAGGGGATTTTAGGACTTACACTTTTTTTTTTACTGTTTTTTATGTAATTCCATATGTGTCCCTTAATTACTTTCATGTCTTCATTATTAAACAAATAAAGAAACACACTGAATGAGAACTTTTCAGTGGTAGTGTATAAGCATCTTCTCATGTAGAAACTAAAGGAGCTCAAAAACAGCAGCAGCAAATAGTGATCCATAGTGCACCATTCAATTTAGATTTAGGGCGTGTCTGTGTGTCTTTGGTATCGTGAGGACACAAAAAATATGCCTTGTGCAGCTCGACATGCGCAAAATGCCTGTACTAAATCCCCTAATTAATAATTGGTGTGTTTTGGGCATAACATGAGCTAAATCAATCAGTGTGCCAGTTGTCATTCCCTTTAAGAGCCAGGTGTGCTCTGACTTTGGCACGTTGGTATTTTAACAGCGCAGTGCTTTTGTGTGTCTCAGCAGAGGACACTGACCTACTCGTTCACACTGTGAAGATACACCAGCAGCTCATTTACAGGAACAGTAATGTTATTTGATTCCTTATTTTGTTTGTTGTTGAGTTAAAAGTCGTGTTTGTTCTCTGCAGTGTGTCCTTGTGTGTGTTTATCGAGTGGGGGTGTATGTATGTTGGGTGCACCAATAGGAATGGACTGTTGATTGAATGATTGACTGTTGTCAGGCTTTTAATCAGTCAGTGGAGCTTCTGTGTTTTCCGCCACCAAAATAGCTCACTTCCAGTCCACCACGCCCATCAGTGTAAATATATTTCTAAACTCTGACGTGGGGTGTAAGATAGCAGTGAGCACTGCGATGTGCCTTGCGCAGGGTGTACGATAGGGCCTATAGAACATAAACATCAGACTACAGGCAAAAGTAACAACTGTCCTGAACTCTCTTGAGATAAGCTGACAATTTTGGTGACCTGTGGTCACAATCAGAAGGCTCTGTCTGGCGTACAGTAATGATGCTCTCACGCCCGCTTTCTCTCTCTCTCTCTCTCTCTCTCTCTCTCTCTCTTTCGCTTTCTCCCTCTCTCTCTATCTCTCTTTGACCCCAGCAGCTCACAAAACTAACTCTAAGATGCGATGCGTGCCCAGACAAGAGACTCAGCATTCACATGGACACCCGCATTCACACGCAAACACTCCCACACAAACACAAACACACACACACACTAACACAGAGGGGCCGCCGTTAATGAGGCTCTGTGGCCTAATGATGTCTGACTGAGCCAGACAGAGAGAGGGAGAGAGAGAGAAAGAGAGAGAGAGAGTGAACCTGACCTTCCTGCTCCAGACATCCTTCATGTTCATCTTTCTGTTTTCCTCTCTTGGTTGTTTTTTAGAACCACTAAAAGTACAGTAAGTTGTTACAGTTCCAAACAACAAGCGTGAACATATGATCAAAAATGTTTTATAATGTTAAACTCATTTAGTTTCATTTATTCTTAGATGTCTTTAAAATTTGTGAGATCTTTGTGAGAACAACATATGCTGTCTTTAAGACTATTTGTGATTTGTGCAGGTTGTCAGTGTGTCTTTGCTATCGGACCGACAGGAAAAGTACACCTTGCACCTCTCGAAATACACTAAAATCATGTATTAATTGTGTTAATTAATCATGGGTCTGTTTAATTTTGGAGGCGTATTAGTGCAATAAACCAATCAGCGTGTCACTTTGCATTTCCTTTAAGTGCCAGGAATGCTCTGACTTTGGCGGATTGATATTTTAATGGTGCAGTTAACTAGGGCAGCTTTAGCAAAGCAGACATTGGCTAAACTGACATTATATGAGGTTGCCATGTTTAGGAACTTGAGCTCTTCAGACAGACAGTTTGTACTGGTGGTGTTTCTAAAGATTGTTTGGCTGTGTGCTTGAATTAATACATCTACTACCAATAGATGCATCTAAAACTGAACAACTAAAAAAGATAAGTCAAATATAAAAGATTAGCAAAATTTAGTCAAATCATCACAAAGCCATTATTATGATTGTATGATTAGTATAAATACTTATGTGCCATTACTATTTGTCAAATATAGAAACAAATGAAAACAAGTCTATGAATTTAAGTAATATTGCAGGTCCAACATCCCTATTTGTTGTTCACCCAAATCAGAGTGTCTGCTCTCCATGTTCTCATTAAGTAATCGGCCAATAACTGTTTCTAATGATGTAGTTAAAATTGGCTGCGTGTCTTTTTTTGCTGAATGTTAATGGGACCGTGGGTTTTCACATGGTAATGAGAACCTTTAAAAAAGTTCTGTTAGGTGGATGGAGCATTGTCCTGGCTCTCTAATCAGCCACTAATTAGCCAAATGCTGCATGACCCATCATTGGTTAATTAGCTGAAGCCAGGCTTTGGCCTCTTACTCACTTGTTCGTTGGGGATGATTTTATCTCCCTTCACTGGCTGGTGCTTCTCTGATCTTATGGAAGCTATACCTTGGTCTTTTACCACTAGGGATTTACTAGTGCATGTCAAAAAATTAGAACATCATTTAAAAAGTTAGTTTATTTCAGTAATTTAATCAAAAATGTGAAACTCATATATTATGTAGATGCATTAAACACATAGTGATCTATTTAAGTTGTATTTAAGTGTGTCAATTGGTACTTTTGGCAGTGTGGGCAGTGTGCCAAG